>NW_026712228.1:213491-370991 GCF_030504385.1 Musca domestica | reverse complement strand
TTGAGTAGAAAATTCATTAGATGGGCAGTTTAGGAGCTTTTGAAAAATGAAGATTATTTGGTGACTCTGAGACCATCCACAATTTAGTAGTAACCTCAAAGGCCTGTGTTACTCTATCGTAGTAGTCCAGCTGCTCTATGGTAGAGATATTTACGACTAGCCTATGATAGTGTTCTCTGAGGCCAGCAACTTTGCAGTAGTCATCTCTGAGACCAGCCACTCTCTAGCAGTCGTCTTTTCACTATATAAGAGGTCTCTGAGAATTCTGTAACTCATTTTTACCGGTTACCGAAAAAAATCGGTAAAATTTGATAATTAACGAACATTTTCGGTAAGCTAGCGACGAAATGTAGGTCGTCGGTAATACCTACCGATAGATACCAATGTTGTCAAACCTTATTTATTTTTTATATCAACATTTTGCGATTGAAAGTTTCAGATTTTGGTCGAAAACTCAAAAAATGAGTTAGATAATCCCACTGCTGGTCTCTGAGGCCAGCTCTTCTAAGGTGGTGGTCCCTGATGCCGGCAACTCTGAAGTAGCAGCCTCTGAGACGAGTTAGTCAATAGATGTGGGCTCTGAGGCCAGCTGCCCTATGATAGTAGGCCCGAGGCCAGCTATTCTATAGTAGTAGCCTCTAACGTATACTACTCTATTATAGTTGTCTCTGTGGCCACCTGCTCCATAATAATGATTTCCGAGGCTACCAAATCTTGTAGTGGATCATCGGGCCAACAGCTCTATATTAGCGGAATTTGTGGCCAGGAAATGGTCTCTGAGGCTATATACTCTTTGGAACTGAGGCATGCAACTCTATTGTAGTGGTCTCTGAGGCCACCTACTTGATGGTAGCGACCTCTGAGGCCAACAATTCTGTGTTGTGACTTCTGAGGCCAGCAACTCTTATAGTGGACCTTTGGTATTTAGCGATATTTGTGGCCAGCTTCTTTATGGAAATGGTCTCTGAGGCTATCCACTCTTTGGAAGTCACCTCTGAGGCCAACTAATCTAGTCTGTGAGACCAGCTACTCTATAATAATGACCTCTGAGGCGTGCAACTCTATTGTAGTGGTCTCTGAGGGCAACTTCTCGGTGGTAGCGACCTCAGAGGCCAGCAACCCTGTGTTGAGACTTCTGAGGCCAGCTCAGGTTCTAAGGTTGTGGCCGTTAAAGCCTGTTACGCTATGAAAATTGTCTTTGAGGCCTGCAACTTTTTGTGGTGGACCATTAGGCCAGCTGCTTCATACATACACAGATCACAGATTTTGTGTGAAAAATCCCAATATTTACCCTCCACCATCCTATGGAGGGTATATTAGCTTTGTCATACCGTTTGCAACTTCTCGAAATACGATCTAACGGTGTCCGTTTGTCGGTCTGTAGTCTGTCTGTTATAATCACGCTATCTTTCGGACGAATTTAGATTGAAGGCTAAAATTTTGCATACATGCACAGTTTACCAGTAGGCAGGTTAAGTTTGTAAATGGGCCATATCGGACCATAAGCTAAAGCCTATGACAAAAAATTTCGTAAGCAGGTCTACGTCTTCGTATAGTCCCCGATATAACGGTTTTCATTTAAGTGGTAATTTTTCCAAATGGTGGACAATGTTAAAAGTTCGGCCCGGCCAAGCTTAGTTCCTTTTTTAATTGTTAATGCTGCAGCTGACATTCCGGCGCAATCACAAATAAGGGTAATTGTTTAAGAGCTATAGGAATGTTGTAAAAAAAAACAACCAGTAAGGAAAGGTCAAAAGTCTAGCCGGGCCGACTATATGATACCCTACACCACTATGAGTATTTAGTAGAGCTCCCGCGACAAAAAAAGTTTATATTGGGGATTTATTCGGCGTAGATCGTACCAACTATGAACGTTATTTGAATGTGCATCATGGGTTTAGGGTAGTCACAATTTGGGAACTACAGGGTGAGATAAAAAAAAAAACTGAAACAAAGTCAAACGCCATAATGTTTACATTTTCGTTTTAAAATGTTATTGAATGAAAGCAAAAAAATGTCGGAAATAGCATCAAATTTTAGAATAAGTTTAGATTTATTCGAATTGGCTACCCTTGGCACAAATTATGGCCTCTAAACGGCCAATGAAACCGTTACATGCTGCCCGAATGTTGCTCTGCGGTATTTTGGCCCATTCCCGAAACGCTTGCTTGAGGTGATCGACACTTTGGTGTTTTTAGTGCCAACTTTGCTTTCCAAAATACTCCAGACACAATAATCCAACGGATTGGTACCTGGAGATTTTGGTGGCCATTGTGCGCTGCAAATGAAGCGAGGAACGTCATTTTGTAACCATTCTTGGGTGGAGCGTGCTGAGTGCGATGGTGCTGAGTCCTGTTGGAATGTCCATCGGTTGTTATGGCGGCCCACACCATCACCATGGCCGGCGCTTGAGTTCTGGTGGCCAACTGGTGCACAGGTGCACATATTCAACTGACCTTTTGTAAAGTAAACACGATCATTTTGTTTGTTTACAAACTGCTGGACAACTAATGTTTTCTGATCGGAGAAACCAAATTCGGCAGTTCACAACTTTCGGCCAAGCGAAGCAACTCTTTAGCTCTTTTAAGTCTATTTTCTTTCAGTAGCGGTGTAAGTTCTTGCATTTTTTGGAATTTCAATGGCTTTACCCTGAGCTCATATTTCAATATTTGCCGAATGGAATATTGCGATATGTGCAGCTCATGCGTCGGCCACTGCGACGTTGGTTTCGATCAAGTCGCTTCTTTACCTTTCGAACCATTTCTGCTGATGTTGCTGTTTTCTTCCGTCCACTTCCTTGACGTGGTACATGGTACGAGACACAAAACATTTATTCATTGTGAGGGAGTGATCCGATGTGTAATATTGAGATGATGCTCATTTCTTGTTTTTCGAGCTTCATGGCTACTCAAAATTATGACCCATTGCGGGGGAGATATCAAAAGGAGTAGACCAATATATCAAAAGGAGTAGACCAATATATCCCATCTTCACTCCAGATCTTGTGTTAATAAAAGCATTGAAATATGTGTAATTTGAAGACAATCGGACTCTTATTTCATATTTTGTAGGAGTTATAATTATTCAAAAATGTATAATTATTCAAATGTTTGTGGGGGAGGTACTTGGTGAAGTGGCGCGATCTTTTCCATTTTCGCACCTGACCTAGAACTAATACAAATATTTTATTTTCTTTGAAAATTTTGACCTTTTATGAGGGAGGTACCAGAAGGAGGGGGAAGATATTGTCCATCTCTGAACTTGATCTAAGTTTGACAATAACATGACGATGTACCAAGCTTAAATCGGATACTCACTTCGAGAGTTATCATTCGCACCAGCCAGACATAGGGACGGACAGCCTTAGATCGACGCCAAATGTCCTGAAACGAATTTGGTCCAAAGAGACCTAGTGTCTAAAACCGTTATTTCCCTGAGGCACGTTTAGACCGTGTCAACTTATGTACCTCTGTAGCCATATGACTGGGGTATTAAAAATATTTTATGAGTTATAAGCAGAAAGAATGGTGACATTGGCCTTGAAACCATCTCTTCTTCAATAAAGAGACAATTCGGAAGCTTATGCAAACCCCATTTGGTCTTTTTCAAAAAAATGTCTTGATATTCGTTTGATTTATTTAGTTTTTTTTTTTTCAATTTAACTTCCTGTAAAGCGGATTAAATCTTAAATACGTTCTGTGTTTGTTTTGTAACCTGAATAGACTCTGGACAATTTTAAGGGCTACTGTAAATAATACATTCGAACAATGGACTACCAGGAAAGTTTATAATTCTGGCAATTATTTTGACATTTTCAAAGCTCTCTCTCTCTTTTGAAATGTAAATTGTTGCACAACTTAAATATTTAATCTGCTACAACAACAAATTTCCTTAAAAAAATCCGACTTTTTTCGAAAATTTAAGTTAGAAATTATATAAAGTTCTTTAGAAAGCTGCCATATGGGGGGCAGCAGTCATTACCATCCCATGCCCCTGCTGCAGGCCACCACACATGGCACTCATCTATCTGCATATTTTATTTAACCACTTTGTTATGATTCTTGTCAAAACAAGCAAATATGCTGTAGACATTTTTTAATCGGCTTAAAACAAATGCTGGCTGCTGCATTTCTCTCTATGCTCGGCAAAAAAAGAGGTAGTCAAATACCGGAGACCAAAAAGACAGAGCAGAAAAAAAACCAACACAAAATAATTCCAACATAACAAAGGCAAAGAAGACGAAGATGAAGAATGGTGTCACCGCATGGCCCTGATGCCCTTTTCTGCTGCTATTCGCTTTTTTCGCCTCTTTTTGTTTCTAGGTTTTGTGTTCTGGTTTAAGACATATTTCTCGTAAGGGTGTCACGTTCATATTACTCATCACGTACGTCGAGCTATAGCCCCAACCAAGTATTTGCATTTCTTGTACTTTTGTTCGCTCGCTCGCTCGCACGCCGTTGTTTGATGTGGCCGTTAACGTTATTATATTCCGGCGAGCACATAGACTACTAGCAATCCCTTGGACATTCCAATTCTCAGTAGCTCTCTGGAGGTGGAGCGAGGAGCATGAATGGAACTAACTAAATTTCAAGCATATTGCGTAGTTATGCAAAGAAGTGTTCCAGACAACCGGCACACTCACGCATAACCACCGGCAACGGCAACAACGAAAATCAAGATGAATGAAGATGATGATATGTGCCAACATATGCGGAAAAAGGCGAAGAGGAAAAGGCTAAGAATATGAAAATATGCAAATGAGCATATTTGAATAGTAAATATGCGCTACAGTAATCCATGAAATAGCTTCATTTATACAAAGCGAGGCAAGTCACATGTTCTTTAATGGGTCTTCCTTTCAAAGAAGACTTTTTGCGAGGTACCTACAACTGAAAAATCTGGAATGACAAAAATCTGGCAAGAACGTATTATACCCACATTTGCATTGCGAATTTACCCCTATATTGGGCTGCTGAATTTTTCTGTAGCCTCTCGTACCACATATCATTGCTACAGAATGCCGGTGATAATTATATGGCTACAAGGGAATATATCATTTGATACGGCCAAAACATGCCTAATCGAAATAACGGATTTAAACCTTAGGTCTCTTTATACCAAATCTATTTCGGGACATTTGGAGTCGATCTAGGGGTGTCCGTTCGTCTGGCTGTCTGACTGGCCGAGTGCACGATAACTCTTGAAGAGAGTATCCAATTGGTAAATCATAATATTGTTATCAAACTTATATAAAATTCGGAAATGGGTAATATCGGTATGGATACCATAGTATGTTAAGTTTGTCATTTCGTTTGTAAAACCTCGCAATATACATTTTAGACCCCACAAAGTATATATATTCTTGATCAGCATAAGATTCTATGTCGATTTATCAATGTCCGTCCGTCTATCCGTCTGTCCGTCTATGAAAATCACTCTAGCTTCCGAACGAAATGAAGTAGGTTGATAAAATTTTACTCAAATGTGTATTATGTATGCAGGACTTTTGGTATTGAAAATGGGCCATGTAGGTCCACGTCTTCGTATAGACTCCGAATTTACAGTACCCCCGATATTCAGTATTTTGATGATTTTAGCGACATTATTTACCGAAATTGTTTCAACTTTGATATTTGAAGTTCGAAATGGATACTGCAGGCTACGACAGAAAATTATCTGTGCAGGTCCACGTCTTCGTATAGCCTCCATATAACGATACCTTCCGATATTCGGTATTTTAATGATTTTAGCGACATTATTCACCGGAATTGTTTCAAAATTTGGAATATGAAGTTAGTAATGGATACTACAGCCTATGACAAAAAATTGTCTGTGCAGGTCAACGTCTTCATATAGCCCCCCATATAACGGTACCTCCCAATATTAGGTATTTTGATGATTTTAGCGACATTATTTACTGGAATTGTTTCAAATTTGTTATTTAGAGTTCGTAATGGGAACTACAGTCTGTGACAGAAATTTGCCTATGCAGGTCCAGGTCTTCGTATAGGCCCCATATATCAGTACATCTCTATATTTGGTATTTTGACGAGTTGAGGTACAGTACCCACGGAAATTGTTTGAGATGTCGTATTTGAAGTTCATAATGGATGCTATAGCCTGTGACAGAAAATTGTCTATGCTGGTCCAGGTCTTCGCACAGATACGAAATAACGGTACCTCCCTATATACGATATTTTGTTGATTTTAGCTACATTATTCTCCGTTTATTTCAAGTTTCTAATTTGAATATGGTAATGGCTTATGACAAACAATGCCTATGTAGGTCCACGTCGTATAGACCCTAATATAACGGCTATATTCGGTATTTTTAAAATTTTAAACAGAATTTTTTAAGGATTTTATTTTTTTAAATTTCCAAATTCGTTACAACTGGTGGAGGGTATGCAAAGCTCGGCCCGGCCGAACTTACTGCTTTTTAACTTGTTTTTTTTTTTTTTTTTTTGAGATCCTTCAAAGTCCTCAAAATCTTTGATTTTTAAGTTTACCGTGGAGGAAAAATTGCAATTTTTTGCGAATTGCAAACCTATAGTACAGCAGGCCTATATCCATCTTTTTTTTTTGTCCAAAACTATTTCAACATCTTCATATGTAAAGCCTAAAAATTTTTATCAAATTTCAGAAATTCAGCTCTATTCCTTCACCCTACACCAAAGATAGTAACATTTTGTGCGCATATCCAAAACAACCTACATCTCTCAATCATAAAAACCAACAGTGATTCGAAATTAGTTCAATTTAGCACTTTTCGAACAATTATAAACCACCATTAAATCTCAAACACAGATACCATCAGTAATCATAAAATCAAATTTCAGAATTTTATCTCTATCCCTTTAACCATACCATACCTCCATACAATTCCAAAATCACCTCCATATCTCAATCCCAGATACCAACTTCACCAAATACCAAATTTAGTTCTTTAGTACATATTTTGAAAATCAGCTTTAAAACTCACTTCAAGATATCAAAAGAGACCTCAATATTAAAATTTTAGGATTCCAGCGCTATTCCTTGATTCAATACCAAATTGTGCACTATTTATTATTTTTCGTACAATTATAGAACACAATTCCAAAACCACCTCCATATATCAATTCCAGATGCCAACAGAGACGTCATTACCAAAATTAAGGATTCCGACTCTTTCCTTTCGCTAAATACCGAATTTAGTACTTTTCGTACAAATATAGAACGTACTTCCAATCCACCACGGAATCTCAAAAACAGATACTATCAGTGATTTAAATATCAAATTTCAGAATATCGTTCAGTACTTTTGGTATAATAATGGTACACATTTGCAAATTAACTTCCATATCTCAATCACAGATACCAACTGAGACCTCATTATCAAATTGTAGGATTCCAGCCTTATCTCTTCAGCCAATACCAAATTTAGTACCATAGAGTACTTTTTGGACGCATTTCCAAACCACCGCCAAATTTCAGACACAAATACCACTAGTAATCTAAAAATCAAATTCCAGAATTTTATCTCTATCTCTTCATCCAAGACCAACTTTAGAACCATTAAGTACTTCTTGTACAATTATGGCACACATTTTCAAAATTACCTCCATATCTTAATTCAAGCTACCAATAAAGACCTCAATATCAAATTTGAGGATTCCAGCTCTATCCCCTCGCCCACTGCAAAATATAGTACTATTTAGTACTTTTCATGTACTTGTAGTACATAATTCAAAAACCACCTCTGTATCTTAAGCGCAAAGACCAACATTGACACCTAAATTATTTTTTTAGGTCTATTCCTTCACCCAGTACCACAATTAGTTCCATTTAGTACTATTTGAAAAATTATAGAATATATTTTTTTGTCCAGGCTACACATGAACAGCCACCCGAATACCAAATTCTCAGATTTCGGGCATTATCTGTTCACCCGACACTAAATTGTACCGCATATAGTACTATACTTTACTTACTTACTTAGTGCACTTTTAGTACACATTTCAAAACCTTCATCACATCAACCTTTCACTCTAAACCAAACTCTTCCAAATTAAGAACCATTTGGCGCAGTTCACACACTTTAAATATATATTTCCAGTACTCCAATCATTTGTCAAACTTACTGTCCGACCTTGGTCCTCAGAAACAACTCTAGCTCTCTAATTTTTTGGAATTTCTTTCCAGAGGTACGAATACGTACCTTGACTTTTGAAAAGATTCTTTTGTTTCGGAGAACGAATCCGGATACCCGGATATTTGACCCAACATTCGGGTCCAAGAAACGGGTTAGAATCGGATTTTCGAACTTCTGTGCAGTTTTAGGCAGTTCTTCGGTCGGGGCTTGGGATTTCCTCATCTCCTTTCCGAAACAAAGTATTTCTAAACTTGATACTCCTTTTAAGTATCAAATTCGACTTTTGTGGGAATTTTTTTAAAAATCCGTAATCAAATAATCAGTAATTTTCATACAATTCCCGAACCTTTTTAATCGCTTTGATACCTATATTGTTTACATCGGTATAGTAGGGTCGACTAGGCCCGAATTTTCGGATCAAATATCTGGACATCTGGGTTCGTCCCCCCAAGAAAGAGTACTTTCCCGGAATCAGGATATGAAAACCTAGCTTTGGAAAAAATTTCGAAATAAATCCGAGAGTTTTTACTAAACCAGAGCCGATTCTCGTATAAAATTTTCGAATATTTTTACCAACACGAGATGTGATATGAAGTATGAGTGGCACAGACCACTACTTCTGGTACCTCCACCATGATAACCATGAACCTTAAGAAATGAGAAGTTAGACTTAAATTCTCTTCAAATTTCACACATTCCAATATTTCTATCAACACAAAATCTGATGTCAAGATGGGATATACGGACCCTCTTATTTAAGTACCACCCACACCACGGGTCGGAATTCAGAATAATCAGGAAATTCATAAAACGCGAAGCTCATAAAACGTCAAGTTTTCTGCTCTATCCGTTCACATGATACCAAATGGTACCATTTTTGAAGTTAAGTACCATTTCATAACTTTTCGCAACATTGAAGTTCGAATTTTCAAAAACCCTTTGGTACATCTATCTATTGGCCCTTCATCAGTTACTCTCATCAAAAATTTCAGAATTCTTGCATATTTCGTTTGTCCAATACAAAGTATTCAGTTTTTAGTACTTTTCGTACCCTTTTAATGCGAATTCCCACCAAGACTGACCCTCTTGCAAAATTTCAATATTCTAGCTTCAGCCGTTTCGCCTGGGCATTCTCAGTCATTCAGTTATTTCACTACACTTTTCTTTAATCTAATATTTTTACAGGGGCTTACGATTTTAAGTCGTGCTATTTTAAGAATATTTTGTTAAATAAAAATTTAGCATTTTTTAAGAATATTTCCTGAAGGATGGATTTTTTACAAAAATTTCTGAAGAACTGTGGAAGCTAGCATTGCGTAAATATTGAGAATATTTTCTGATCAGATTCATTTACTATCATATCCCAAACATATACCAAAACCATATGACCATATAAAGACTATACTCCTCCCTTATAGCACACACTTGACTTTGTTCCACTATGTGTGTGCAAGATCCTTAACTGCTTGCATTCGCACAAAAAAAAAAAAACGCCCTCAAAGAAAAAAATCTCGGAACGTACACGACGTGTTTGGTTGTCAGAACATGCTTTGCTTTGTTGTGCGGCATCCCAAGAAAAGCATATGCGATGTGCCATACCATGCCATTCGAAGCAAAGAATCGCTCCGTAGCTTCGTGGTGTTTACTTTCAAAATACCAACAAATAAAACTATTGACAATGATTTATGACATTCATACTTTGCATAGATGACGACTACGGCGGTGTAAACAAATGACATTTAGTTTTCATGTCAATATCAATTTCTTTAGAAAACACACACACACACTCACGTACTCACACATATGAAAACAAATCACTTTATGCTCCATAAACTGCGTGAAAATCATGTCACATGGAGGAGAATAATGATGATGTAAAGGATGAAATAGAAATTGGCGAATAAGAGATGTTTTTATAAATTGGTGTCAATTTGAGCAAAGTGAAGTAATAAACCTACTAATAATAATATGTTTTGGTAAATTTTTAAAAATTTCCTTAAGATTCATGAACCATAAGCTAATACATACCAACAATTATTTCATTGTAGAATTTTGAAACGTCGAAGTAAACAATAATTACCTGCAAGAGAAAGAAAATAGTAATTAGACATAATTTAATGAAATAATTTTAAAATTTTATAGTGAAAATAAATGTATTTTTCTGGGAAAATTTCGATATAATTGTGTCATGTTTTCTTCGAAAATATGCAAGGAGTGGCCGTTATGTTATCAGGCCATGCTGAACGATTTTAGATTACAACAGATAGCCAGATGGACATCGCAAAATCGGCTTAACATGAGTATTTCAGAGAGTTTCAAACGGAATGACAAAGTTAATATACCCTCTATAGAATGGTTGAGAGTAGAACAATATTTAAAGGACTTTCAGCCTTCAAAAAAGGGTCTGATGGTCATTCAGAGAAAAATGTAAAAATTCTGCTTTAAGAGACTTTTGACATCCAGGGAAAGTTTTAAAAAATCATGTCCTTCAAAAAATATATCTGTTAAAATCTCTGTTTTCAAAATATTTGAGTTCTTCGGAAAATGTCTATATGACCCAGAGAACATCAGAACACTATTTTAAGAACACCTTTTATAAATCACAGAGTCCTTCAGAAAATGATGTTCAAAATTCGAGAGTCCTTCAGAATTATGTATTAAGACCTGCAGAAAATATTATTGAAACTCTACGTTTCGGAAAATGTTTTGAGAAACACAGCGAACCTCAGAATATGATTTTCAGAACCTCTTTTATAAACCCCAGAGTACTTCAGAAAATGATGTTCAAAATTCGAGTGTCCTTCAGAATTCAAAATATTCAATTTACATATTTTTTAATTACGTTACTGAGACCTTGAAAATATATTTAAATTTCGCCTTTATCAGTCCCTAAATCCCAAAAATTTATATTAAAATCCCTGCTTAAGGAGAATCTGAGTCCTTTGGAATTTTTTTTTTTTTTTTTTTTTTTGAGATTAAAGACTAGATTTCCTATATTTTTTAAAAGAGTTCGATTTTCTTTATCCCAAAATCCTTCAGAAAATCTTGTTTAAAATCCAAGTTTAAAGGTCAGTGAGTCTTTCAGGAAATTATATTAAAATTCTATTAAACGACCCGGTAGAAAATTCAGTTACAATTTTATGTATCTAGGTGCTTTAGAAAATACTGCTTAAAATCCACTTTTAAAATACCGCATACAATTCTGTTAAGAATCTCCGTTTATAGGTCCCGAGTACTTCAAAACAAATGTTGTTCTAGGTCAGGTAGTCCTTTAAACATTTTTATTAAAAATGTAAATTTTATAGGTAGGAAAGGCCTTAAGAAATATAACTACAAATTATAGATATGAAAGATCTAAAATTAGAAATTTGTTTATATCCTTTACCATAATATAAGTAACACCTCGAAATATACATTTTAGACCCCACAAGGTATATATATTCTTGATCAGCATAAAATTCTATGTCGATTATAATCACTCTAGATTCCGAACGAAATAAAGTAGATTGATAAAATTTTACTCAAATGTATATTATGTCTGCAGGACTTTTGGTATTGAAAATGGGCCATGTAGGTTCATGTCTTCGTTAACCCCCATATAACGATACCTCCCGATATTCGGTACTTTGTTGATTTTGGCTACATTATTTACCGGAATTGTTTAAAATTTGGTAGTTGAAGTTTGTAATGGATACTACAGTCTAAGACAGAAAGTTGTCTTTGCAGGTCCACGTCTTCGTAAAGCCCCCATATAACGGTACCTAACGATATTCGATATTTTGATGTTTTAAGCGACAGTATTCACCGGAATTGTTTCAAATTTGGTATTTGAAGTTCGTAATGGATGCTACAGCTTGTGACAGAAAATTGTCTATGCAGGTCCAGGTCTTCGTATAGGCCTCATATATCAGTACCTAACAATATTCGGCATTTTGACGATTTTGGGTACAATACTCATCGAATTGTTTGAGATGTTGTGTTTGAAGTTCGTAATGGATGCTACAGCCTCTGACAGAAAATTGTCTATGCAGGTCCCGGTCTTCGTATAGCCCACCTATAACGGTATCTCCCAATATTCCGTTCCAAGGGTATTCAAAGTTCGGCCCGGCCAAACTTACTGCTTTTTAATTTGTTTTTTTTTTTTTTTTTTTCTAATTCAAGTTCACATGTCACTGAGTACTTTAGGCAATTTTATTAAAATCCACGTTCATAGATTCCAGAGTCCTGCAGCAAATGCTGTTAATATTCAATGTTTCTAGATCTCCAAGTCCTTCGGAAAATATGACTAAAATCGACGTATATAGATCCCCGAATGCTTCAGAAAATGTAGTTTTAAATTCAAATATGCCGATAGCAAAATACAAATACAAATACAAATCATCATAAACAACCCACGTTTATAGGCCTCAAAATTCTTCAAAATTTGTTTATTTAAAAGCATGTTTTTATTTGAAAGCATATAAATATGAGTCCTTTAGATTCGATTTTTTTTTTTTTTTTTTTTTTGTTTACAAATCCCCATTTATAATTTTAGATGTCGTTAAAAAACGTTATTAGAAAATTCTCGCTTATAGTCTGAGATTCCTCTAATACTTTTTATTAGGACACCAAAGTTAGTTGGTCTGCGGTTTCTTTAGAAATTGTTATCAAAAATCCACCTTTATATGTCTGGAAAACCTTTAAAAAAATTTGATTAAAAATTGGAGATTTTTCTAAAAATCTATGTTTTTGCGTCAAACAGCCCATTAATATTTTTTTATCAAAAAATCCTTTTAGTGTCCTGAGAATCCTTAAGAAATTAAAATTAAAAAATTCACGTTTATAAGTTCGAGAGTATTTTAGAATTTATCATAAATATCCACATTTATAGGTCTGAGAGTCTTTTAGAAATTTTTATT
This sequence comes from Musca domestica, assembly GCF_030504385.1. Lineage (NCBI taxonomy): Eukaryota > Metazoa > Arthropoda > Insecta > Diptera > Muscidae > Musca > Musca domestica. Next base: position 357,959 of record NW_026712228.1, on the reverse strand, counting down.
AAAAATCCAAGCTTATAAATCTAGATTCATTTAAAAATATTAATTTCAAAATCCACGTTTTTAATTCGGTTAGGATTTTGTATTACAAAATCACGTTTATAATTGTGATAGTCTTTAAGAAATGCTTATTAATATGGGTGTCCTTAAGGCATTTTTATTAAAAAATCAATTTTTTTTTAGTATGATAATCCTTTAGAAATTGTAATGAAAAATTTACATTATAAATGTCATAGTCCTTTACAATATTAAAAAAAAAAAACAATTAATCATTATAAATCTGGTAATTCTTTAGGAAGTTATCTTTAAATTCCACATTTATATGTCTCAGAGTAATATTGAAAATTTTATTACAAAAATCCAAGTTTATATGACTGAGATTCCATTAGAAATTTAAAAAAAAAAATCACGCTTGTATGTCTAAGAATGCTTCAGAAAATCGGTGGTGTTTTTTGTGAAATTTTGTAGTTTAAATTATGCAGTATAATTTTGCCGTATTCGTCATTGTGAATAAAATAAATACCAAATTGAATTTAAATAATTTTTTTCCTTTTTAATAGACATACATAACAACTGACCAATATCTCACTTTTAGTGTCCATATATTCTTTGAAATGTCTGCGTTTAAAAACGAGAAACAATTTTTATGTGTTGAAATTATGACTTTAATTCCATTTAATGTTTGGCATGCTATGGCCAGCTATATATAATAATATTTCACAGGAAAATCGGACAAAAATTTCCCAAACGCACACCCAACCACACATTTGCATTCAATATTGTAAAATCAGTGGCAAATCCTTTCAAATGCTGCTCTTGCTTGGCTAACTCCTGTGTACATCCTAACTGGAAGCCAAACCGAGAGGGGGAGGGCATGATATTGGCATTATTGCATAAACGCCTATGGGGTCACAGATTGATATTAATATTTGATGTATTTCTCTGTAAACTTCAATTGCCTAGCTTGTTGGCTCGCTAGCTGGCTCGCTCAGTCATTTGCTTTCTCTCACCGTTGATGTTTTTCTATGGATTGGAGAGGGGGAGAGGGTCTGCAAATGGTTGAAACACCATAAATGAATATTCATTTTGACACATACACAAACGTTTGAAACGGAGCCACGGGAGTCAGTGTTCGAATGGACGCGAATTGCTAGGAATGGTGATAAAATGCAAAGTGGTATAAGTAAAAGAGGGGTCTCCTCTATACCACGTAAAGACTTGATAATCAGACTAGAGTTGTTAGGGACTTCTGAAATTTGGAGATTTCCAGAGGCCTCCAGAAGCATTTCGATGTTTAGATCTCCTGAAGCGTCTTCGTAAAATATGAGTCATTTTTGAAAATTTTTTACTTATACAACTTTGCCTTTTACCCCCATTGTTTTATACATTCATTTTGACATGTGCCTATGCATACACACATGAATTTTAAACCATATAAATATGAAATGTATTTATGAATAGACATACATTTGAATGGACGGACAGCCATTGCACATTAGGCATTTGGACGGACGGACATATTGACAAACAAACATAAATAGACATAAAATGGATTTGTGCAAATAGTCAAACAAAGCGTCAAACATGAATGCGGATATGCATAGATCTGATCTGTGTTATGTGCAAACAATTCTATTTTTAATATACGAGGGCAATTAGGAAGTGAATTTCAAAGGACCGCATTTATTGGTCCCAGAATCCGAGGGAGTTCTACAAAAAACACGCAGAGAAATTTCGAAATTTGTATTAAAAAATCCACGTTTATAGGTCTTAAAATCCTTTTGAAAATTTTATTAAAAATCCACGTTTTTAGATCTGAAGGTCCTTTTGAAAATTTTATTAAAAAATCCTCGTTTATAGGTCTTAAAATCCTTTTGAAAATTTTATTAAAAATCCACGTTTTTAGATCTGAAGGTCCTTTTGAAAATTTTATTAAAAAATCCTCGTTTATGGGTCTTAAAGTCCTTTGAACATTTTTTTAAAAAATTCACGTTTATAGGTCTTAAAGTCCTTTTAAAATTTAAAAAAATTTTATTAAAAAATCCACGTTTATAGGTCTTAAATTCCTTTGAACATTTTTTTAAAAAATTCACGTTTATAGGTCTTAAAGTCCTTTTAAAATTTAAAAAAATTTTATTAAAAAATCCACGTTTATAGGTCTTAAAGTCCTTTTAAAATTTAAAAAAATTTTATTAAAAAATCCAGGTTTATAGGTCTTAAAGACTTTTTGAAAATTTTATTAAAAAATCGACGTTTATGGGTCCTAAAGTCTTTTTGAAAATTTTATTAAAAAATCCACGTTTATAGGTCTTAAATTCCTTTTGAACATTTTATTAAAAAATCCACGTTTATAGATCTTAAAGTATTTTTGAAATTTTTATTAAAAAATCCACGTTTATACGTCTTAAAGTCCTTTTGAAAATTTTATTAAAAAATCCACGTTTATAGGTCTTGAAGACCTTTTGAAAATTTTATTGAAAAATCCACGTTTATAGGTCTTAAAGTCCTTTCGAAAATTTTATTGAAAAATCCACGTTTATAGGTCTTAAAGTCCTTTAAAAAAATTTTATTAAAAAATCCACGTTTATAGGTCTTAAATTCCTTTGAACATTTTTTTAAAAAATCCACGTTTATAGGTCTTAAAGTCCTTTAAAAAATTTTATTAAAAAATCCACGTTTATAGGTCTTAAGTTCCTTTGAACATTTTTTTTAAAAAATCCACGTTTATAGGTCTTAAAGTCCTTTTGAAAATTTTATTAAAAAATCCACGTTTATAGGTCTTAAAGACCTTTTGAAAATGTTATTGAAAAATCCACGTTTATAGGTCCTAAAGTCCTTTTAAAAATTTTATTGAAAAATCCACGTTTATAGGTCTTAAAGACCTTTTGAAAATTTTATTAAAAAATCCACGTTTATAGATCTTAAAGTATTTTTGAAAATGTTATTAAAAAATCCACGTTTATAGGTCTTAAATTCCTCTGAACATATTTTTAAAAAATCCACGTTTATAGGTCTTAAAGTCCTTTGAACATTTTTTTAAAAAATCCACGATTTTAGATCTAAAAGTCCTTTTGAAAATTTTATTAAAAAATCCACGTTTATAGGTCTTAAAGTCCTTTTGAAAATTTTATTGAAAAATCCACGTTGATAGGTCTTAAATTCCTTTGAACATTTTTTTTTTTTTAAATCCACGTTGATAGGTCTTAAATTCCTTTGAACATTTTTTTTTTTTAAATCCACGTTGATAGGTCTTAAATTCCTTTGAACATTTTTTTTTTTTAAATCCACGTTGATAGGTCTTAAATTCCTTTGAACATTTTTTTTTTTTTAAATCCACGTTTATAGGTCTTAAAGACCTTTTGAAAATTTTATTGAAAAATCCATGTTTATAGGTCTTAAAGACCTTTTGAAAATTTTATTGAAAAATCCACGTTTATAGGTCTTAAAGTCCTTTTGAAAATTTTATTGAAAAATCCACGTTTATAGGTCTTAAAGACCTTTTGAAAATTTTATTGAAAAATCCACGTTTATAGGTCTTAAAGTCCTTTTGAAAATTTTATTGAAAAATCCACGTTTATAGGTCTTAAAGTCCTTTTGAAAATTTGCACGTTTATAGGTCTTAAAGTCCTTCTGAAATTTTTATTAAAAATCCACGTTTATAGGTCTTAAAGTCCTTTTGAAAATTTTATTAAAAATCCACGTTTATAGGTCTTAAAGTCCTTTTGAAAATTTTATTACAAATCCATGTTTATAGGTCTTAAAATCCTTTTGAAAATTTTATTAAAAATCCACGTTTATAGGTCTTAAAGTCCTTTTGAAAATTTTATTAAAAATCCACGTTTATAGGCCTTAAAGTCCTTTTGAAAATTTTATTAAAAATCCACGTTTATAGGTCTTTTGAAAATTTTATTAAAAATTCCACAATTATAGGTCTTAAAGTCCTTTTGAAAATTTATAAGTCTGAAAACCCTTTCAACAATTTTTTTAAAAATACATATTTATTGGTCATTTAGTTTTTTTTTTATTAAAAATCCACTTTTATAGCCTTGTGACCCTCCAGAAAATTCTGTTAAAAGATCCACTATGCCTTTGGAAACTGTTGCTGTCTTTTTCTTCATCAATATTTTATTTTTACTTCCCAATCTACCTCCATATACTTTTCCTATTCTGTTTATCATTCCCCTCCAAAAATATTTCGATATGTAAGTATGCTCATATCATATATCACACTACATGATAGTCGAAAAAAAATCACACGCAAAAAGTTAAGTTTGGGTGAATTTTGTTGAAACCGCAAATTGCTATTAACGAAAATCTAATCATAACCGGAAATTAATTTGACAGAAATCTCATTAAATTTACAGCTACCACAAAACATATGTATGTATATCGTATCGTAAATGTATCATCAAACATTATAGTAAAGCCTGATATATATATTATGGCTGATAAACAATGGTACAAACTAACATAAGGACAAACACATACCCACACACATTACTGACATTTGGATCTCCATTTCGCTAGTGGATAAAAGGGAGGGACTGCAACGATGATGAGGATGTTGATGCTGACGATGATAATGGCAATGGCAATATGACAGCATAGCTTATGGCTGTTTGTTCCATGATGTTGATGCTGATGTTGATATTGGCCAGTAGTTGTCGACTGACTGACTGACAGACAGACTGCTGGCTTAGCTCATTGCCAGTAATTTAGGTTTGATTTTTGCAAAATGTTGTAATCATTTAGAGATACAAAATTCGAATATATTTGGAACGGACAAGAGCATGAACGCGTCAGAAACCTAATAGGCCACCCACCACCACCCCATTCAATGGCCTGCAGAAATTCCAAATGTCAATAGCAATGGCAGCGGTTGCATCAGCTACTGTTTGCTTCGCGTTGTGTTGCAACATCAGTAATCCAAATACGATTGAAAATTTTGAGCTAGTCATTTGTAAACCAAAATCATAATATAGGCTTTGATGGAATATCGTAGGCATGCCAATATTTCCGGTTCTCTAGCAATGTAATGAAATTAAAAGCCTAGAGAATATTCGCCGGGGTTTTGTAAATCAAATATTTAAGGGTATTAATAGATGTGTAAAATATTTGGGTTTTTTAACGTATGCTTAGAAGTCGTTTAAAAAATACTTTTAAAAATCTAAAATCCTTAAAAGTCCTTTAAAAAACCTTAATATCTAAAATGCTTAGGAGTACTTTTAAACATATTCCAAAGAAAGTACCATGACTAGAAGTCTTTGAAAAAATGTTTTTTAAAATCTAAAAAAAATTGAAAGCCTTATTTTCATTTAAAAATCCACGTTTCTATGGTCCTTTAGAATTTTTTTTTTATTTAAAAATCCAAGTTTCTATGGTCCTTTAGTTTTTTTTTTTTTTTTTTTAAATCCACGTTTCTATGGTCCTATAGAAATTTTTTATTTAAAAATCCACGTTTCTATGAGTCCTTAAGAATTTTTGATTTAAAAATCCACGTTTCTATGAGTCCTTAAGAATTTTTGATTTAAAAATCCACGTTTCTATGGTCCTTCAGAATTTTTTTTATTTAAAAATCCACGTTTTTGAGGCCTTTAGAATTTTTTTATTTAAAAATCCACGTTTTTGAGGCCTTTAGAATTTTTTTATTTAAAAATCCACGTTTTTGAGGCCTTTAGAATTTTTTTTATTTAAAAATCCACTTTTTTGAGGCCTTTAGAATTGTTTTATTTAAAAAATCCACGTTATTGAGGCTTTTAGAATTTTTTATTTAAAAATCCACGTTTAGGAATCCTTTTGAATTTTTTATTCAAAAATCCACGTTTAAGATTACTTAAGAATTTTTTATTCAAAAATCCACGTTTCTATTGTCCTTTAGAATTTTTTATTTAAAAATCCATGTTTAGAATTTTTTATTTAAAAATTCACGTTTCTATGGTCCTTTAAAAATATTTATTTAAAAATTCACGTTTATGAGTCCTTTAAAAATATTTATTTAAAAATACACGTTTCTGAGTCTTTTATAAGCTTTTGATTTAAAAATTTGGAACGGACAAGAGCATGAACGCATCAGAAACCTAATAGGCCACCCACCACCACCCCATTCAATGGCTTGCAGAAATTCCAAATGTCAATAGCAATGGCAGCGGTTGCATCAGCTACTGTTTGCTTCGCGTTGTGTTGCAACATGAGTAATCCAAATACGATTGAAAATTTTGAGCTAGTCATAATATAGGCTTTGATGGAATATTGTAGGCATGCCAATATTTCCGGTTCTCTGGCAATGTAATGAAATCAAAAGCCTAGAGAATATTTGCCGAGGTTTCGTAAATCAAATATTTAAGGGCATTAATAGATGTGCAAAATATTTGGGTTTTTTAACGTATGCTTAGAAGTCGTTTAAAAAATATTTTTAAAAATCTAAAATCCTTAAAAGTCCTTTAAAAAACCTTAATATCTAAAATGCTTAGGAGTACTTTTAAACATATTCCAAAGAAAGTACCATGACTAGAAGTCTTTGAAAAAATGTTTTTTAAAATCTAAAAAAAATTGAAAGCCTTATTTTCATTTAAAAATCCACGTTTCTATGGTCCTTTAGAATTTTTTTTTTATTTAAAAATCCAAGTTTCTATGGTCCTTTAGTTTTTTTTTTTTTTTTAATCCACGTTTCTATGGTCCTATAGAAATTTTTTATTTAAAAATCCACGTTTCTATGGTCCTTCAGAATTTTTTTATTTAAAAATCCACGTTTTTGAGGCCTTTAGAATTTATTTTATTTAAAAATCCACTTTTTTGAGGGCTTTAGAATTGTTTTATTTAAAAAATCCACGTTATTGAGGCTTTTAGAATTTTTTATTTAAAAATCCACGTTTAGGAGTCCTTTTGAATTTTTTATTTAAAAATCCACGTTTAGGAGTCCTTTTGAATTTTTTATTTAAAAATCCACGTTTAGGAGTCCTTTTGAATTTTTTATTCAAAAATCCACGTTTAAGATTACTTAAGAATTTTTTATTCAAAAATCCACGTTTCTATTGTCCTTTAGAATTTTTTATTTAAAAATCCACGTTTCTATTGTCCTTTAGAATTTTTTATTTAAAAATCCATGTTTAGAATTTTTTATTTAAAAATTCACGTTTCTATGGTCCTTTAAAAATATTTATTTAAAAATTTACGTTTATGAGTCCTTTAAAAATATTTATTTAAAAATCCACGTTTCTGAGTCTTTTAGAAGTTTTTGATTTAAAAATCCACTTTTATAAGTCCTTTAGAGTTTTTTTTTTTTTGAAAAACCACGTTTATGAGTCCTTTAAAAATATTTATTTAAAAATCGACGTTTATAAGTCCTTTAGAGTTTTTTATTTAAAAAACCGCGTTTCTAAGTTCTTTAAAAAAATTATTTAAAAATCTACGTTTCTAAGTTCTTTAAAAAATTTATTTAAAAATCCACGTTTATGAGTCCTTTAGAACTTTTTGATTTAAAAATCCACGTTTATGAGTCCTTCAAAATTTTTTGATTTAAAAATCCACGAGATAAAATTACATCTTTTTAATTTTATTGAATGAAAGCAAGAAATGTCGGAAATATCATCAAATTTTAGAATCAGTTTAGATTTGTTCGAAGTGGTCACTTTTGACACGAATTATGGCCTTCAAACGGCCAATGAAACCATCACACGTTTCCCGAATGTTGCTCTGCGATATTTTGGCCCATTCCCGGCGGACCGCTTGCTTGAGGTGATCCACTCTTTGGTATTTTTTAGTACCAACCTTGCTTTCCAAAATACTCCAGACACAATAGTCCAACGGATTGGTATCCGAAGATTTTGGTGGCCATTGTGTGTTGGAAATAAAGCGAGGAACCTCATTTTGTAAACATTCTTTGGTGGCACGTGCTGAGTGGAGCTGAGTCCTGTTGGAGTGTCCAAAGTCTGCTGCCAAAATGTTTGCATGCCCAAGGCTTTAATACACCCTCCAGAATATTTTCGCGATAATATTCGCATTTATTCTGATGTCACAGTCGATTAATACGAGCGGAGAGTTAGCATCGGCTGTTATGGCGGCCCACATCATTACCATGGCCGGCGCTTGAGTTCTGGTGGCCAACCGAAGGTGCATATTTTCAGCTGACCTCTTTGGCAAGTAAACACAATAATATTGTTTTTTTACAAGCTGCTGGACAACGAATGTTTTCTCATCGGAGAAAACCAAATTCGGCAGTTCACCACTCTCGGCCAAGCGCAGCAACTCTTTAGGTCTTTTGAGTCTATTTTCTTTCGGTAGCGGTGTAAGTTCTCGCACTTTTTGGAATTTCATTGGCTTTACACCGAGTTCGTTTTTCAATATTTGACGAATGGAATATTGCGATACGTTCAGCTCACGAGCCATTTTTCGGCCACTTCGACGCGGATTTCGATCAAGACGCTTCTTGATCGAAACCCTTTATTGGCCTAAAAATCATTTAGAAACATTTTAAAAACAATTCACGTTTTTGGGTCCGTGATCATTTTAGGACTTCTGAAATTTTTAATAAAAACAGGTTTAGATGTTTTGAAGAGATTTTGAAAATTGTATTAAAAAGTGCACGTTTTGGAGTCTGAAGGGGCTTCAGAAAATTCAGAAAAAGTCTACGTTTTGCGGTCTGACTGTGAAAACTTTTAAAAAATTTTATTTAAAAAATTACGTTTTGAATTTTGAAAGGTCTTTACAAAATTTAATCAAAAACTCCACGTTTTGGAGTCTAAAATTGATTCAGATTTTAGTCTCTGAAAGAGCTTAGGAATATTTAAATAAAAAAATCCAAATTTTTGTAAATGAAAAGGCTTCAGAAAATTTGATCAAAATGTCCACTTTAAAGTTCTGAAAGCTCTTCAGGAAATTTCAATAAAAAGTCTAGATTTTGACGTCTAAAAGCACTTCAGAAAATTTTATAAAAAAAAGTCAACTTTAGTGGGTTTATGAGTCCTTCTGATCATTTTACTATAAAATCCTCGTATATGGGTTTAAGGGTCCTGCAGTTATTTTCATTAAAAAATCTGAATCTACAAATTTGAAATCCTAAATTTGGTCTCTTAAAAATCCATAGTGATTGACCCAAGAGTCCTTAAGAATTTTTTATTAAACAATCACGACTATGAAAACTGCGCAAAAGTCCTTGAAAAAATATTCTTGAAAATCCATGATAATTAGATTTTTTAACCATAATAAAAATACCATAAAAATATAGAAGTCCTTAAGAAATATTCAAAAACTCATGATCATGTCCTTTTATCATTTGGAAAAATATTGTAAGGATTTAACCATACCCAGAAATCCTCCAAAATTCACAATTTGTATAAAAGAGATTGAATCGTTGATAGATTACCCTAGAAGAAGTCCTTGAAGTCGAAGCTAGTTAAAAAAAAAAAAAAAAAAAAAGACGAGAATGTCTACTAGTCTTTGGGAAAATATTCTAAATACTTCGGGAGGCCTAAAAATCCTTGAAATAAAAATATTTTTGAAATAAATAAAAAATAAACAATCTACCATGCTTAGAAGCACTGGAGAATTTGTTTTCTTTAAAATTCAGGACATATAGAAGTCCTACAAAACATTTTTTTAAAGCCATTGTAAAAATTTAAAATCTTTATTAAATTTCCCCAAAACTAAAAGTTTTTGTTAAAATATTCACAAAAATCTATGTCATCTTGAAGACTTTTAAATAAGTATTGGAAAAATCCATTACTTGTCCTTGGGAAAATACCGTAAAAAATCCACGTTCCTAACAATCCATGTTTATAAAAAAATCCTTTAAAAATCTACAACCAACTACTTTACCTTTAACCTCAATCTCCTAACAAACACCACATGTCGTCCTTTTCAATCCTCTGTACAAATAAAATAAACAAGTGAAACTTTCCTAATAAGTTAAGCAAATAACAAATATCGACTTCGTCTTCTTCTTCTTCTTCTCGAAACTCCATTGTGAAAGTTATTTGGAAATGGAAAAGAAAACTTGAAATATGCAAAAGAAAAGAATTGCTGTGTCGCATGGATTTTGCCTTTTTGACATGACTCTCTTTTGTTCACACACATACACACACACACGACAGATCCTTAAAGCAAGGACAAAGAAACAAACATCCTAATAAATATATATCTGACAAGAAACAAACATTATTGGCCATGTACTTCTTCGGACATAACATATACACATCTGCATGGCCAGTGACAACAGCCAGACCACTTGACAACCACACAAAAAAAGTTGTTTAACATTATCAGCCAACCAACCAAAAAAAGAAAAACCGACCAACAATCGAAACGAACAAACAAACAAACAGAACCATTGAAGATTTTGTGTCCAAAACTAAAAAATTGTTTTTCAATCACTTTATCAGTTTCAATTGCAATTAGAGCATATCTTTTTTTGGTTTGCATTGCGTCCTTGTTTTGGATATTTTTTCATACTTGTCCTTTGTGTGGTATTTGTGTTGGAGTTTAAGTTGTTTGTCATATGGCTTCTTTGGGACAGATTGAGGACACAAGAAAATTTTCAAGTGTGGCTGAATTGTTTGCAAGGTAATTTTGAGACAAGAAGATGCAAAACGTGGACCATTACTTCAATTTTTATTATACCCTCCACCATAGTATGGAGGTTATATTATGTTTGTCATACCTCGAAATATACATTTTAGCCCTACAAAGTATATATATTCCTGATCAGCATAAAATTCTATGTCGATTTAGCGATGTCCGTCCGTCTGTCTGTCTATCCGTCTGTCCGTCCGTCTGTGGAAATCACTCTAGCTTCGAACGAAATAAAGTACATTGATAAAATTTTATTGAAATGTATATTATGTCTGCCGGACTTTTGGTGTTGAAAATGGGCCATGTAGGCCCACGTTTTTGTATAGCCCCCATATAACGGTACCCCTGATATTCAGTATTTTCATGATTTTAGCGACATTTTTCACTGCAATTGTTTCAAATTTGGTATTTGAAGTTCGTAATAAATACTACAGCATATGACAGGAGATTTTCTGTGCAGGTCCACGTCTTCGTATAGCCCCCATATAACGATACCTCCCGATATTCGGTATCTTGATGATTTTAGCGACATTATTCACCGGGTAATTGCAGTTCGTGAAAAATACTACAGCCTAAGACAAAAGATTGTCTGTGCAGGTCCACGTCTTCGTATGGCCCCCATATAAAAGTACATTCCCGATATTCGGTATTTTGATGATTTTAGCGACATTATTCACCGGGAAATGTTTCAAATTTGGTATTTCAAGTTCGTAATGGATACTACAGTCTATGAAAGAAAAGTGTCTGTGCAGGTCCACATTTTGGTATAGCCCCCATATAATAGTACCTCCCTATATTGATGATTTTAGCTACATTATTCACCGATTTATTTTTTTTTTTTTTTTTTCAAATTTCGCATTTGAATATTTTAATGGCTTATGACAAAAGTTGCCTATGCAGGTCCACGACATCGTTTAGACTCTTATATGACATTTGGAATTTTTAAGATTTAAACAGATTTTTTAAAGGATTTAATTTTTTTTTTTTTTTTTTTTTTGAAAATTGCTAAATTTGTTCCAAATGGTGGAGGGTCCTCGAAGTTCGGCCCGGCCGAACTTACAGCTTTTTACTTGTTCCAATAATGTTTCCTTTTTGTTGACAATTATGTGACTCGGAGAGCCCTACTCAACCATCATATATAAAATTGCTCTAAATGTTTATATTAAGCTTGAATGCTCTGTATTGACTATTACCAGGTCCAGATCAACATTTTTAGAGCATATAAAGCATCCTACGAATATTTTAGTCAGATAGCTAAACATATTTTTCGGCTTTGCTTTTCAAACATTGAAATTTCCACCCCGCCTAGTGCTGTTAGTAAATTGGGAATATTGGGTATATTTCAAAATATCTCGTATCTCGATTATAAATTTAGTGCTATATCGGGAAGATCCCATTGACCCATATTTCCATATTTAAACGAGTAGTGTAATAGCTGACTGACTAACTGAGAATCAACGCCCAGACGAATCTTGACCTTTTGCACGAGGGTCTGTCTTGGTGCGTATGCGTTTGATAAAGCTGACTTTTTGGAAATTCATTCTAACAGGGGACGAAAAGTTCTAAAATGTACGAAAAATTGAATACATTATATTGGAAAAACGGAATTAGTTAGAAACAAGTAAGCAAAGGCTATAGACCTGCAAGGCCGACCACTATATTATATTGGAAACCCTTCTTAAATCGAAACACAATTTTTGAAATAATGCTATGCAGTCCTATACCAATGGTAACTTGGGTTTTTGACCAGGGTCATATTCGCTATATCGTGCTGAAAGGTATTCAAAGCAATTTCACACAAAACCTGTGGCCTTGAGCGACTGAAAAATCAGAAAATAATGATTTTCTAGCCCATTTTCAACCCGTAAATACATATCTTTGAACAAATTAGGTTTCTATTCTGACCATCACCCCACCTCCATGCTAAATTTCATGAGGATCGGTTGTTAATTGTGACCTACATATAATACCAATGTTGGTGGCTAAATCTGTAAGCTCGGCCCAGCCGAACTTTGAACACCCTTAACCATTTGGAAAGAATTTGACAATTTTCAAAAAATAAAATCCGTTAAAAATTCTGCAAAAATCTTAAAAATACCAAATGTAGCCATTATATTAGGGTCTATACGACGACGTGGACCTGCATCATCAAAATCATCAAAGTACTGAATATATGAAGATACTATTATATGGGCGCTATAAGAAGACGTGGACCTGCACAGACAATTTTCTGGCATAGGCTGTAGTATCCATTAAGAACTTCAAATGCCAAATTGAAATAATTCCGGTAAATAATGTCGCTAAAATCAGGAAAATACCGAATATCGTGAGGTACCGTTATATTGGGGCTATACGAAGACGTGGACCTGCATACACAATTTTTTTATAGATTGTAGTACCCATTGGGATCTTCCAATACGAAATTTAAAACGATTCCGGTGAATAATGTTGCTGAAATCATCAGAATACTGAATCTCGGGAGCTACCATTATACGGGTGCTATACGAAGACGTGGACCTGCATACAAAACTTTTGTCATAGGCTGTTGTACACACTACGAACTTTAAATATGAAATTTGAAATAATTCCGGTAAATATTGTCGCTAAAATCATGAAAATACCGAATATCGGAAGGTACCGTTATATGGGGGCTATACCAAAATGTGGATCTACACAGCCCATTTTCAATACCAAAAGTCCTGCAGACATAATATACATTTGAGTAAAATTTTATCAACCTACTTCATTTCGTTCGGAAGCTAGAGTGTTTTGCACAGTCGGACAAACGGATAGACGGACAGACAGACGAAAATCGCTATATCGACATAGAATTTTATGCTGATCAAAAATACAATACAGGTGTTACAAACGGAATGACAAACTTAATATACCCTCCATACTATGGTGGAGGGTATAAAAATATATAATATGGCCTGGCCGAACCCTCCACCATTTGCATTATGCAGGCAAACTTTACAAAAAACCATAAAGAGGGTCATACCAAAACGGGAACCTATGTAGACAATTTTACACAACAAGAACTGTTAGGTATTGCGGATCTTAAATACCAAATTTTCCGAATATTTCGGGGGTAAATGTGTCTAGATTTATCAAAATCTCGAATATCGGTGGATACCGTTAAATGTGCACTATAGGAAAACGTGGACCTAAATTTTCAATGTTGTGCCACCGGAGCTAGAAGCCATTATGAACTGCAAATGCCATTTTTTAGACAAATCCATAGAAATATGTGGCGAAAGTCTTCAAAATTTCCTAATATCGGGAGGCACCGTTATATGAGGGCTATACGAGAACATGGACCTATATGTACAGTGTTCCGCCATCGGAGTTGCAACCGAATACGAACTACAAATATAAATTTTTAGAAAAATCCGTTGGAAAATTTTGAAAAAATGTTTCGCTATGTTTTGACCATACAAGCTAGAACCCATTATGACCTGCAAATACCAATTTTTACACAAATCCGTGACAAAAATGTGGCGAAAATTATCAAAATATCGAATATTGGGAGGTAACTTTATATGGGGCTATAAAAGAACTTGGACCATACAATGTTTCGCCACCGGATCTAGAATCTAATATAAAGTACAAATTCCAATTTTTAGGCAAATCCGTGAAATAAATGTGGCAAAAATCATCAAAGTACCGAGTATCGGGAGGGACCGTTATATGCCAGTTATTCCAAAACGTAAACCGATACATCTCATTTTCAATACCAACCATCCTAGTTACAAAAAACATGCTCTGCCAAACTTTTAAGCTCTATGTCAAATAATGTGGGCTGTATCGTGATTTCAACAACATTGTTAAATCGTCCTTATAGGTATGACGAATATTTAGGGATATTACAAACGGAATGACAAAGTTAATATACCCTCCTTTTTAAGGTGGCACCTTACGCACATTTTAAATTATCACATCTCTCATATAAAGTGAAGGAAGTAACCAATATAGTCCAAACCTGGCACTTCACAATAATTATATCATTATATCCTACACCACAAAGTGGTCAGGGTATTATGTCGTTGTGCATTTGTTTGTAACAGGCAAAAGCAAAGGAGATAGATTCATAGTTCCTTTTGATGATCTGCATAGAATCACATTCTGAGTCGATTTATGCATGTCCGACCGTGCGTCTGTCGGTCTGTCTGTCCGTCTGTCCATGTATTTTTGTAAACAAAGTACAGATTACATTTATCGCCCTATCCAGATGAAATTTTGCACAGATCATTTGTTTGGGAGATTATTTGGAAATAATCTGTAAAAATTTAGATATAGCTCCCATATATATCTTCGTCCGATTTGCCTTTTATTGTGCACGTGTAATATCAGCCCGAAACGTGTAATATCAGCCCGAATAGTATGGAATTTTGCACATACAACCAAATTAGTTTGAAAATAAGTATGCCAAATTTTATCGAAATCGGTTCAGATATAGCTATAGCTCCCGATTTGTTTTTTTTTTTTTTTTTTTTTTGTCATCCGCTGCCGTAATATGCACTTTATAACAACAATATTTGGGGAAATATAGCAAATACAGCTCAGAAATACATTTGCGAAATTTTATCGAGATCGGTTCAGATTTGGATATAGCTCCCATATATAACTTCGTCCGATTTACCTTCTATTGTGCACCAAACGTCTAATATTTGTCCAAATGGGATGGAATTTGGCACTTACGACCGAATTCAATCTAGAAGTTAGTATGTCAAATTTGGTGAAGATCGGTTCAGATATAGCTATAGCTCCCATATATATTGGTTATTCGATTTGTTATATTTGTTACCTACAACCGTAATATGCACTCCGTAACAACGATATTCAGGGAAATATATCAAATACAGCTCAGAAATATCTTTGCCAAATTTTATCGAGATCAGATCAGATTTGGATATAGCTCCCATATATATCTTTATCTGATTTCAAATTAATTTTGCACCAAATGGGCAGTACATGCCCGAATTTAAAAGACACAAATGCTTCGGCGTATTTAGTCCTTAGAACTTTAAATTATAATTATAATCAAAGCGTGTATGATGGAATTCTCCCATAAAAACTTTTAATTGTTATGTGGAGCTCTACTTAATTAGCAAAGTGATGTAGGGTATAATAAAGCCGGCCCCGCCCGACTTTAAGACTTTCTTTACTGGTTTTTATTTAGGTCCGATACGAAATGGACAATATTGGCTCATTCCTTTCGAACTTACTCCATAGAGGGTCAAGAGTTTGAATAATCATAACAGAAGTCAAAATATATTTAAATAATCCAACATTGGCTGAGAGTATACATCTTTCGGAAAACCCGACTGATACTTTTTAATTAGTTTTGATATAATCCTTGTCGAAGTCATATCATGCACTATACAACGATGTTAGTTGGTACTAGAGGTACAAAAGGCTCCTTTAAAGTTTGTTGAAAATCGAGCCATGATACGCATTGAAACAAGGTTCATATTTGTTATGGTCTACTTCACATAAGTTTCTAATATAAACTTTTTTGATGCGGGAGCTTTACTTAATACGCGTAGTGTTGTAGGGTATCATATGGTGGGCCTCGCACGACTTTTGACTTTTCCCTACTTGTTTTTTTTTTTTTCTCTTCTAAAGCGCTCATCTATGAATGCTTTCTTTAAGCCAATTCTACTATCTTCAAGAGTACAACATGATATAAAACTCCTATCGGATGCTAAATTATAAAAAATCGCCTCTTTACATCCATTTCTCGACAATGCGTTTCCCTTCCACCCTATTACACACAAAAGTTATAACAACTTTGATACCTC
Organism: Musca domestica; assembly: GCF_030504385.1. Taxonomy (NCBI): domain Eukaryota; kingdom Metazoa; phylum Arthropoda; class Insecta; order Diptera; family Muscidae; genus Musca; species Musca domestica. The sequence continues at coordinate 341,592 of NW_026712228.1, read as the reverse complement.
TTTCTCGCCAAGGTTTTAGTTTGCTCAATTTAAGTTGTAAAGAGTTTTGTTATTAAGTTCGGTTGCTGCTGCTCGTTGCTGGGGCACTGATTATGCTACTGCTGCCTTGCTCCACTCCAATGCTGCTGCCAATGATGTTGATGATGATTTTCTTGTTGTTATAGTTTTTCCATTGTTATTGTTATTATTGCTTGCTGTACATACAAGAGGCAGCGGCAACCCAAAGTTCCCAAAACAAGAATAACAAAAGCAGAAAAAGTATTTGTATATTATTCTTACCAAACTCCAATTGGACGTTGGAACATAGTGTTGATATTCTACCATGCCATCTTCAGCCTTGAGGAAGGCGAGAGAGAGGAAGGCGTTTTTCCTTTGCTCCTTTCGGAATCTTTTTTGGTCGAAATAAGAGGATTTAATTAATTTGTAAAATAACTTCGTTCGTTTTCTTTTTGGATGCTGTTGTTAATGTTTTGTTTGTTTGTTGTTGTTGCTGTTTTTTTTTTTTTTCTTTTCTTTTGGCATTTTCCATGTTCTTTTATTGTTATTTGTAATGTTAAGTGTATTTGTGAATACAAAACTTGATGATTTGCTCAATTCAAGTTTTGTTTGTTTTCCGTTGATGGGGGTTCTTGAATTGGAATTTAAGATCATTAAAAAAACAAACTAACCTCCATCCTCAAAATGAGAAAAGAAAACAAAAAACAATGATTTCAAACTAAAGCCATTTAACTTTTAACATCCAATATTAACGGAATACGAAAAAAACTGGCGATTAGAAAACATTGTTTCGTAAGACACGTCTTCGTATGGTATTGTTGTTTTTCTTTTTTTGCTATTGCAGTTTTGAAAAAGAATTGAAATTTGCATTGAATTGAAATTCATTTGAATTTGCTTAACTCATCTGTCGGATTTTTTTTTTGTAGCTCTTGTTAGCTTAGGAAATACCACACCCATTGTGGCGATTATTTATGACCACTGGCTTGACAAGAAGCTATTTTTTATTTATTTTTTGTTTTTAATTTCATAACAAATTCTAATTCCTTATCTGTCTTACAAATGACATGACAGGAGAATCACACAAATTGTTGTGCATTCTTGGAAGATAATTCGTCATCTTGTAGTGGGAGTTTTTTACTTATGTTTTCTTAGATTGTAACATTCGTCTTGGTGAAGATAGAATGTATCAGTTGGTCTTGCCGGCAGCTGCACACCCTCAGCCTATGTCCGTACACACATATCCGACTTTAAGCTATTCACCATCATTTTATTATTATCTGCCTAATTTTGAAATTATATTGACATTTGTCTCATTTTTGTAGATATACCAGAATTATGGGGACCAAGGAGTTACTATTGCTTCAAACTAAGATTGTGAAAAAGTTATCAGAAGAATTTTACCCAGATTGTCCATCTTTTGGACTTAGGTTTGAAAGGAGTTTTGAGATGGGAAAATTTTTGGCCATGTGGGACTGCGACTCAAAATGGTCTGTGTGGGATTTCATTCAAAGAGACAGACGGCCAAATTTGTGGCCCATAGATAATTTGAAAGTCTCCTCTGGGAGATACATGTGGAAACATTTTTATACCCTCACCATATCATAGAGGTTACATTAACTTTGTCGTTAACTCCTCCAAATACTCATGCCAGACCCAACAAATTTTGATCAGTGTAAAATTCTAAGTCGATTTAAGGATGTCCATCTGTCTGTGCGTCCGTTTGTTGCAATCACGCTATCTTTCGAACAAATTGAGATAGAAGGCTAAAATTTTGCACCCATGTGTATTTTGTCAGTAGGCAGGTTAAGTTCGAAAATGGGTCATGTCGGCCAGGTTTTTCTATAGTTTCCAGATATACCTCTAAATATTCGGTATTTTGATGATTTTAGCGAAATTATAGACCGGATTCGTTTCAAATTTTCTATTGGAACATATTAATGGGTACTACAACCTATGACAACAAATTACTTATGCAGGTTCACGTCTTTGTTTAGCCCCTAATAACGGTACCTCCCAATATTCAGTATTTTATGATATTAAAGACATTATAGACTGGAATTGTTTCAAATTTCCTATTTAAAGTTTGTAATGTGTACTACAGCCTATGGCAAAAATTTGCGTATGCAGGTCCACGCCTTCGAATAGCCACCATATAACGGTTCCTTCCTTTTTCGGAAGTGTTTTAAATTTCATATTTGAAGGTCCTGATGTGTACTACAGACTATGACAAAAAATGTGTATGCAGGTCTTCCTCATCGTATAGCCCCTATTTAACGGTTTTCATTCAAATTTTAACATTTTGCAAGTTCTTTACAAATGGTGGTGGATATTAAACGTTCTGCCTGGCCGAACTTAACTGCTTTTTACTTGTTTTTTTATTTTTTTTTTCCGAAATAGATAAGAGTCGTATGTGTAGGTAAAAAATAACACTTTCAGAGAATTGTCTTATACAGTAAAGGACATCTTAAGCTTTTCTTCAGGACCTTCATGAAGTCGTTAACATCATCAGTTCTTCCAAAAAAAAAAAGTATGAAACTCCATATTTATACTTTTCTTCAGGCCTCTAATGACCAACGTATTTTTATGATCTCATTTAAGTTATTTAATAACCGAAGAATTCTTTTGAAGACTCCTATAGCCGAAAACGTTTTTTGGTGCATCGTATATCCTAAATTCCCATTTCAAGGATTTTTATAGGCGGGAATCTCCTTAAATTTCTCCTAAAGCCTGGACCACTTTCGGAATCTTTTGGAGTCTTTTGTAGAAAAATATCTCCTATGGAATGGATGGAATGGAAGATCGTCTCTTAAAGATGACCTCAATTCTCTGATAGAACTTTTATAGGTATATCACCCTTTTTATGGGGGGAAACAATAATTTGGAATCTACATAGCTGAAAGTCCCCTTTCATGCCTTCTTATTCAGCAGAAAATCTATTCAGAGGTGAGAAGACTTCTTTTGGGATATTATGTAAGAAAAAACGTCACTAAGGTATTATCTAGCAGGATACCATCTTTGAAATCTTCAATAGGAGTATACCTCCTCCTTTGAGCTTTGCTATAACAGAAGATTATCTATAGTACAAGAAGATGTATTTTACATTCTCTATAGCAGACGAAGACTGCTATAAATATGAAGACCTCCTTTGGGTTCTTGTGTAGGTGAAGACATTTGAGGTAATCTCTAGGGAAGGATCTCCTTTCGGGGTTTTTACAACAGAAGATCAATTTCAGAAAAGCTTTTTGAACACATGTGACTCTTTAAAGTTATAAAAGACACAAAAACTAAAAAGGATCTGCTATATACAGAGAAAATGGGTTTTTTAAGGAGAAAAAACAGTTGTGGGCCTTCTGAAGACTGAAGGAATTTCAAGGCTCTTCCACAGCCAGAATATTTATCTAGGATCTTCTATGGAAAGAAGGGGCTTTTTTTTAGGCAGAGGGCTTCCAAGAGTCTTTCAAGTATAGAAGAATTTTGAAGGGCCATCTGAGACAGAACATTTTCAGGGCTCTTTACAGAGGGAAGACCTTCTATAGGAAGAAGGGACGAAGACAGAGAGCTTTCAAGGGTTTCTCATAAACAGACCTTTCTATATAAACATGCATGGATCGATCTTTAAAGCACTCTAGTAGAAAAAAAATCGTTAAAGTCCTTTAGAGAAAGAAAAGTTTTTAAAGGGCTTTTACAGACAAAATACAAAATACTTCTATGAAAAAAGATCCTTAATATATATTTCATAGAAAGAAGACCGTTAAAATAACTTTTTGGGGAAAATATACTTTTAATAGGTATTCCAAAGACAGAAGGACTTCGAATGCTCTTCTAATGGTTTATTGAAAACAATTCCGTACGCAGAAGACCTTTGGAAACACATCTGTTATTAGAATAACTTTTGAAGTATTTCTTGAATGGATCCTATTGACAGAATGGCTTACAAGCATATTTTATAGATGGAAAATATTTCAGGTGTATCTATAGCAGAAAACTTCTTTGCCTCTCAAATACACACTTTTGAAGGCTCCTTCAAATACAAAGACCACTGAAATTTCATTGAAGCACAAGATCTTTTAAAGCTCTTTAATAGAAAACCTTTGAAAACTCTTCTGTATACAGAAGATCTTTAAAAGCTTTCTTAAGAAAAAAATATGTAAAAGCTTCACAGAGGACGTATAAAAGCCCTGGAAAGCTCTTTTATATAATCTATATATTTAAAACCCCTCTTTAACCACATTACCATTAAGCTTTCATATCCAATTACATGAAACATTTGAAAGCTCTTTTATAGAATATAGACCTTTAAATCCCGTCTTTTGCCAGATTTCAGCTTTTACACACCAATACATGGAACATTTGAAAGTTCTTCCGAATACACAAAACTTTTCAAAGAAATCTTTTCAGAGTTTTTTTTCAATTACGGAAGGCCTGTAAGTACTCTTCTATGGATAAAAGACCTTTGAAAGCTACCCTACAGAATGAAGACCCTGGAATATGCTTTTTGAAGACCCTGGGAATGATTTTTTTTAAGATCTTCCGTAGTCAGAAGAGCGATTTTGAATGATACTTTATATTCAAAAGTGTTTTCAAAACTTCGTTCAGTGACAAAGACCTGTGAAGGCCCTTCTATACACAGAATACAACTTAAAGCTCTTCTATGAACAGAAAGTCTTTGAAATTTTGGCTTTTGGTAGAAATCATTTAAAAGTCCTTATTTAAACACAAATTCTTTTAAAAATCTTCCCTAGACAGAAAATGATTAAAAGATCTTCATAGACGGAAGGCCTAAAGCTGTTCTATAGAAGAAAAGTCTTCCATAGACAAAAAACCGTAGAAAGCTCTTTTCAAGATAACAAACCTATTAAAGCTATTGTACAGAAAGGCGATATTAGAAATATCTGCCTTCTATTGAAGACATTTTTCTAGAGAAGGTCTTTCATAGCTCATATGTTTAGATCTTATATATATGAAAGAAAGACCTTTGCAAAGGTCTTCAATATATGGAAGACTAAATAAAAATAGAAGTGCTGTAAATATTACACAAAAGACTTTTCGTAGCTTCTATAAATATGGAAGATACAGGGTTGTCTATATTCGACGGACCCATCTGGCAACGCCATAACTTTTGACAGAGATGTCACATCGTTTAATGACATACCGCGTTTGAAGCGTCAGTCCAAGCAGATTTTTACCATGAACCAATAAACGCCACGCGAGCGCTCTGAAATAGTTGAAATTTACATTCAACAGAAGAAGTCAATTGTGAAAACTCAACGTGCTTTTAAAACATTAAAAAATGTGAGAAGTGCGCCTTCTAAGAACACCATTAAGCGTTTATACGACAAATTTTCGACTAGTAAGGCTCTTTATAATCCGAAGAGGCCATATAAAAGTCGACCAAGGCGATCGGCCGAGAATATCGCTGCCGTACGAGCCAGTGTTGAGATGTCCCCAAGAACATCCCAAAAACGCCTTTCTCAGCAGTTGGGCATGGCTCGATCCACTTTACAACGGAATATTCGCATTGATTTGCATTTGTTCTCGTACAAAATTCAATTGACGCAAAGAATGTTGCCTGCGGACAAGCCTCGTCGATTGGAATGGGCCCAAAAAAAAAAACATGGGTCCGTCGAATATGGGCAACCCGTATATACTATTTAAAGAAGAACTTTGTCCATTTTTCGAAAGCTCTTCCATATAATAAAGAATTTTGAAAACTTTTCTGTGGACCTAAGGTTTTATGAAGCTCTTCTATTTATAGAAGATTTTACAAAAGTATTCCAACCTTTCGAAGCTCTTCTAAGACGTTTTGAATCATTTCTATTTGCAGAAAATCCTACAAGGGTATTCTAAGTTTTAATAGCTTTCCTAAAGACAAAAACTACAGCTTTTCTGTCAGCAGAATATCTGTTAGAAATCTTCAATAGCATAATACTTTAAGACAACAGAATACCTTTTGAATGTATTCCATGGACTGAGGTCCTTTAGCATGACTGTCGAAAAATCCTTTCATAATGTAGTTTTAGTTGTTGTTTACAATAAAGTGATTTTTAGTTATTGTAGTCAAATGAAGACAACGCCGCTTAGTTTTTTTTTATTTCATCCGCCATCATTAGATAACATTACAAATGAGATTCACAGGATTTTCATATTTATTTCCATAGCAAATCCTGACTATGTTTTTTGAATAGAGGACAAAACAGAAAATAAAACTGTCCTTGTTACAGGATTGTTTTTAAGCTTGTTTGCCTAAGAGCCACCAAGAAGCACACGAACATCAACAACAACAAAAATCATAACATTTGAAGTTGTTTACGAGAAGGACTTGAAATAAATGATGGAAAAATAATGGCCTCGATGATGTAGCCGATGATGCTGATGACGACGATGATGGCGATGTTAGCAGAAGACCTCATCAAAAGAAAGCTAGATTTTAGGATAAGTGTGGCTGTTGTTGTTGTTGTGAGTATTTTAGTTTGGTTAGAGGAAGTGATTGTTGGTCGAATTGCCTTTTCTTGTCCTATTATCAACATTTAATGATGAAGCAGTGGTGTTAGGCGGGGGAGGGTGCGGGTCGTTTGGGAGAGGCAAAAAGAAAATCAAAGATATTCCTATATTCTATTATCATAAAAATATCATTGAAAATAATGATTGGAAATGTTGTTCCACGCTCTCCATTCCCAAAAGTTCATGGCTGGTGAAATGGTGTGATTATTGATTCATCGCCGGTTTTATTGCTTGGGCATCAGCATCATCATCCTCATCATTTTCTGTGTGGACTTTTTCTATAAATAATGCGAAATAAAAATGTTTATTGTTGCTGTTGGTTTTGTAGCAAAAAGTCAACAACAAAAAACCAGAAATATTTACTTCTTCGAAATAAAATGTTTATAATGGTTTTGTTGTTGCCACTTGGACTGTGAGACTGGTTCTTCTTTGATAAGTTGTAAATTATCACTGCGATTATGAGCGGATTTTTTTTTTTGTTTGATGATGGTGGTGCTGTTGCCTTGGCAAATGCATGAAGGATAATGGCTCTGTTTGATGGCATGGTAATGGATTTGTTATTTTCCTCTCGAATAAAACATTTGAATTTGTCATTAATGAACGGAAAACAATTATGATTGTTTATGCTTTACGAACCGTATTGATTTAATTAGGATTCAATGAATATTTTTATACCCTCCACCATACTATGGAGGGTATATTAATTTTGTCATTCCGTTTGTAACTCCTCGAAATATTCATGTCAGACCCAACAAAGTATATATATTCTTGATCAGCGTAAAATTCTAAGACGATTTAGCCATGTCCGTCTGTCCGTCTGTCTGTCTGTGTGTCTGTCTGTCCGTCTGTCTGTTTGTCTGTCTGTCTGTTGTAATCACGCTATCTTTCGAACAAATTGAGATAGAAGGCTAAAATTTTGCACACATGTATTTTTTCCCAGTAGGCAGGTTAAGTTCGTAAATGGGCCATGTAGGTCCAAGTTATCATATAGCCCCCATATAACGGTACCTCCCGATATTCGGTATTTTGATGATTTTAGCGACATTATTCACCGGAATTATTTCAAATTTGGCATTTGAAGTTTGTAATGGATGCTACAGCCTAAGACAGAAAATTATCTGTGCAGGTCCACGTCTTCCTGTAGCCCCCATATAACGGTACCCCTCCGACATTGTTTACCGGAATCGTTTCAAATTTGGTATTTGAAGTTCGTAATGGATACTTCATCAAAAGTCAAAGAATGAGCCATGTAGGTCCACGTCTTCATATAGACCCCATATAACGGTACCCCCCGATATTCGGTATTTTAATGATTTTAGCGACGTTATTTACAGGGATTGTTTCAAATTTCGTATGTGAAGTTCGTAATGGATACTTCAGTCCATGCCAGAAAATTGTCTGTGCAGGTCCACGTCTTCGTATAGCCCCCATATAACGGTCCCCCCATATTCGGTATTTTGACGATTTTAGCTACATTATAAACAGATTTTTCTTCAAGTTTCGCATTTAAATATTGTAATAATTTATGACAAAAGTTGCCTATGCAGGCCCACGTCGTCGTAAAAGCATTCGGTATTTTTAAGATTTTAACAGAATTTTTAACGGGTTTTATTTTTTGGAAATTGCCAAATTTGTACCAAATGGTGGAGGGTATTAAAAGTTCGGCCCGGTCGAACTTACAGCTTTTTTACTTGTTAATAGCTGGGGGAGTTTTTCGGACTCTAGCCAGAGAGTGTTGCCGTGTTGCAGATGGGAAGGGGTGGTAGAGTAATCCTTCGTAGGGAAGGTTCAATATCCGTTAATATCCTGTGAAAAGAATTAAGTTACTTGCAACCCATAGTGCCAGCAAGTATTTATATGATCACATCCGAAATACCGTCGGAATTCAATGACTCCTCTGCTATATATGTGGACGCCTTGGCTATAACAGATTAATCTGAGGTAGATGTACAAAAAACCAATAAAAATAAAACAACTGTTTGAGAAAGCCAAGAACAAGAACAGTTCAAAGAAGATGGGCGACTGGAACGGAGAAGAGGTAAGGCACAAATAGATAAGTGTCAACAAGGCCATTGTTAAAAATCCCATAGAAGATTCCATAATTCTATTCTATGTTAGGACTCATCTTCTGTTATAGCAGACCATAGTTTGTGTCCACAAAAGATTTCAGACGAGATTTTCCTTGACAGAATTCTTCAAAGGAAGTCTCCCATAGACTTCGTCTATGGAAGGTTTCAAGGATGGTCTTCTTTTTTTCAGGGGAGATCATCTTCTGCTATAGAAGGCTTCAAGAGAGGTTTTCTACTTGAGAAGACCTCAAAAGAAGGCCTCTATTCGAGAAGACCACACGAGAAGTCCTCCACTTTAGAAGATATAAAGAGAGGCCTTTTACTCGAGAAGACCTCAAGAGCTCTAGAAGACGAGAACAGAAGTCTTCCGCTATAGAAGACCTCAAAAGAGGTCTTCTGCTCTGGAATTCAATAATTATTTCGCTAAGTAGACCTCAAAGAAAAGTCATCTGCTCTGTAGAAGACCTCAAGATGGCCTCTGCTATAGAAGACCTCAAAATAGGTCTTCTGCTATGGATACCTTAAGGAAGATCTTCTTCTGCTACTGAAGGCCTCAAAAGAGCTCTTTTGCTCTAGAGGACCTCAAGAGAAGTCTTCTTCTCTATAGAAGAACTCAAAAGGTCTTCTGCTATAGAAGACCTCAAATGAGGCCTTCTGCTATGGGGACCTCAAGGGAGATCTTATGCTCTAAAACACCTTAATAGAGGCCTGCTGCTATGGAAGACCTGAAGAGAGGTTTTCTGCTATAGAATACCTCTAAAGAGGTCTACTGCTGTAGAAGACCTCAAAAGAGGTCTTCTGCTATAGAAGACCTCAAAAGATGTCTTCTGCTCTAGAGAGGTATTCTGGTCTAGAAGGCCTCAAAAGAGGTCTACTCTAGAAGACCTCAAGAGTGAATTCTACTCTGGAATACCGCAAGAGAGGTCTTCTGCTCTAGATCGCCTCACGAGAGGTTTTCTACTCTAGAAGACCTCAAGAAAGGTATTTTGCTCTAGAAGACCTCATTAGAGGTCTTCTGCTCTAGAAGACCTCAAGAGAGACCTTCTTCTATAGCAAACTTCAAAGGAGATCTTCTTCTGCTATTGAACTAGAGAGGGCTCGTTTGCTATAGAAGTCTTTAAGGGAGGACTTCTTTTGTTACAGAAGACCTCAAGGGAGGGTTTCTTTAAAGAAGTTTTTCTTTTACATAAGCCCTCTAAGAAAGTCTTCTATAGAAGACTTCTACGAAGGCCTCCTTCTACAGAAGACCTCTAAGAAAGCCTTCCTATGGAGAAGAGCTCACATAAGTTATGTTTTTTTACAGAAATCCCGAGAAGAGGTCTTCTTATGCTTTAGACCTATGGAGAAGAGCTCAGATAAGTTATGTTTTTACAGAAATCCCGAGAAAGGGTCTTCTTCTGCTGTAGAAAATAGTCTTCTATAGAGGGCCTTTAGAAGGGATTATTTTTATAGCAGACCTTTAAGGAAGCCTCCTTCTATGCAGATGTCCTCAAATTACCATTAGGGTATTTTAATAATTTCCAATGAATAAAATATTCTCCAACGATCGACTATTTACTTATTTATTATAACCTACACCACAAGGTTGTCAGGGTATTGTGTCTTTGTGCATTTGTTTGTAACAGGCAAAAGGAAACGAGGTAGACACCCACAGTTCCTTTTGGCGATCTACATAGAATCACACTTTGATTCGATTTATGCACATCCGTCCGTCTGTCCGTCTCTCCATGTATTTTTGTAAACAAAATACAGTTCGCATTTATTGCCCGATACAGATGAAATCTTGCAAGGACGAACACTTTTGAAATTGAAGGTAATCGGACAAAACTTAGATATATCTCCCTTATATATCTTTGTCCGATTTGCATTTGATTGTTCGCCAAACGTGTAATACCAGCCCAAAGAGTATGGAATTTACACATACGACCAAATTAGGCCCAAAAATAAGTATGCCAAATTTTATCGAAATCGGTTCAGATATAGCTATAGCTCCCATATATGTTGTTCATCTGATTTGTTATTTTTGTCCTCCGCAGCCATAATATGCACTCTGTAACAACAATATTTGGGGAAATATATCAAATGTAGCTCAGAAATACCTTTCCTAACTTTTATCGAGATCGGTTCAGATTTGGATATAGCATACACATTTTTCGGCACATTTAGTCCTTAGAACTTTAAATTATAATTATAATCATAGCGTGTATGATGGAATTCTCCCATAAAAACTTTTAATTGTTATGCGGAGATCTACTAAATTAGCAAAGTGGTGTAGGGTATCGTAAAGTCGGGCGGGGCCGAAATTAGGACTTTCTTTACTGTTTTTTTTTTTTTTTTTTTTTTTTGTGAAACATATCAAAGAGCACTTTCTCAATAGAAAACCTTGAATGGCGGTGCTTTACACATTGGGCGTTTCAAAGACCTTTTTTCAAGTGAAGAACTAAAAAGATTACCCGTTTAATAAAGAATCTGAAAAAGATTAATCTTCTAGTAGGTGAGGACAATTATATTTTATATAGAGAGAAATTACGGTCAGGGTCTTTTAACAGTTTCCAATAGAGAATATTCTCCAAAGGATCGATTTTTTAGTCTTTTTTACTTAAAATCGGCTTTTAATTTTCTAAAGAAAACCATGTTCCTCTCCCCACATTTTCGAATGGGAAAAAAATCTTTCTCCTTTTTAAGATATGTTTTCATTTCAATATTCTCATAAATCATTGCAACCCATAACTCCCAAAATAGGTCAAAAACAATAAATGCCTTTCGAATAAATGTTCTCGAACAACTGCGAATGAAATTAATGACTTGCGATTTGTATTGTAATCCAGTTAATTGTTAACATAAGGCATTCCCAGAAGGAGAAGAAGGAAAAACCACAAATTTAAAATCTACCAAAGGCTGCCCTACTCCCTTCAAAAGCAGTGAATCGCCGGGCAATTTGAACTGTCGTCCAAAATGAAATAATTTAATTTTACAAACGAATTAAAAATATAAATTGATGCCAAGTTAATTTGTAATACGTGTGAATGTGAATGTCAAGTTTGTTTAACCAGAAAACAATAACAATTTTCATACTTTCTTTCATTGGCCAGAAAAAAAATGGTATTATTGTTGTTGCTGCGCTGGATATCAACGTTCCCATTCACGTGCATCAGCATCAGCCACATCATTGCTAGCGCATTCATTGCCACTCTTCGCTGATGGGATGAGCTGGCCCCTTCACTTGGCCTCCGTAGTGAATGTAAAAGCATGTGTGTGTCGGGCCAAAATCATTGCAATTCATATGGCCTAAATGAAATTCTGGCCCAAAAGAACACAAAAAAAAAATCGAAAAATATGTACGAGTATTTCAGCCTTTTTAAAATGTGCCCTGTTTTAATTTATTATTTCTGCTGCCGTAGCAATGGGTTCTGTGTTTAAAAATTATTTCATGTTCATCATAAGTTGAGGAATTTTTTAGTGCTTTTGTTTCTCGGGCAGCTATGGCCAGCCAAATGGCCAGCAATTAAAAGTAAAAATTGTCGCACATCCATTTCTCGCTGGACACATGACGGCGCTTAAATTGGTTCATTTCTTGGTGTTTATTTTTTGGTGGGGTGGTGGTGGTGAAAAAAGAAAACCGAAGTGGGAGGGTGTCAATATAATTGAGTCATAAAACATTCAACAAATATGACCAGATTTTCCATGAAATCCCATGGCTTCATAGATGGTTTTTATTGTTTTCTTTTTTTCTCTTTGTTTTTTGGGAACAAGTTCTGTTATTATTCATTGCATTTTTTACAATTTCACATTAAATTGAAAATATAAATTGTTAATAAAAATTTAATTCAGTTTTCGTTCATTGTATGACGGTTTTTTGTTGTTGTTTAACAACTGCAAAACAATTTTTTGATGGCATTTAATTGTGACACTATAAACACACATACACATGTGATTCCAATGATCTACATCTTTAAACGGTAAAAAAAATCTGACCTGGAAAATTTCGCCATACACGAGGAAGCACATGGTGTAGCATTATACCCATACTCTAGAACCTCTGGGTCCTAATTATACCCTACACCACAAAGTGGTAAGGGTATTATGTCTTTGTGCCTTTGTTTGGAACAGGGAGAAAGAACCGAGATAGACCCATAGTTACTTTTGAGGATCTTTATAGAATCACTTTTCGATTCAATTTATGCATGTAAGTCCGCCTATCCGTCCGTCCATGTATTTTTTGAAAAACATGCAGGACGCATTTATTATCCTATTGAGATGAAATTTTGCAAACAATGTTTGCTTGGCCCAAGGACGAACTCTATTGAAATTTGTAATAATCGGATCAGATTTAGATATAGCTCCCATATATCTTCAACCGATTTCGGGTAATGGCTGTATTTTGGTACATTCCACCGAATTCAGACTAGAAGACTGATATTTGGTACCGGATATCATATACTGCTCAAAAATACCTCTGTCAAATTTTATCGAGATCGGTTCAGATTAGGATATAGCTCCCATATATATCTCCATTCGATATCAGGTTTATTGTGCAGCAAATGGCTAATATCGGCCCAAATGGACCAACTAATTTCACCCTATAAACCAGTATTTTAAATTTGGTGAACACTGGTCAGATATAGCTATACAGTTATTTATTCTAAAAGTTATTCATTTTATGCTATTTCCGATATTTTTTGCTTTCTTTCAATAACATTTAAAAAACTGTAAACATTATGGCGTTTGACTTTGTTGCAGTTTTTTTATCTCTCCCTGTATACATGGGATCTATATCTAAATCTGGACCACTAACAATCGGCCAAGGCCGATTTTACAAAAATTTGGATTTTTTCTATCATGGGAGATGAAACCTTCCCCGAACTCCAAATTTAAAAAATATCGCCTGAACAAGTAAAAAAACATTAAATTCGGCCGGGACAAACTTTTAATACCCTCCACCTCATGGTAAAGGAAACATTAGAAGAAATGTGGCAAAAACCATTAAAATACCGAATATCGGGAGGTACCTTTATATGGGGGCTATACCAAAACGTGGACCTATACATGCAATGTCTTGCCACACTCACTGGGACCCGTTATGACCTACAAATACCACTTTTCAGACAAATCCGTGAAAAAATGTGGCATAAATCATCAAAATACCGAATATCGGGAGGTACCGTTATATGGGGACTATACCAGAACGTGGACCGATATATTTCATTTTCAATACCAATCGTCCTAGACACAATACAAATTGCTCTGCTAAATGTTGGCGCTCTACGTCAAATAATGTGGGCTGTATCGTGATTTCAACAGACAGACAGACGGACATCGTTAAATCGACTTAGAATTTTATCCTGATTATGAATATATATACTTTATGGGGTCTATGACGAATATTTAAGGATGTTACAAACGGAATGACAAAGTTAATATACCCTCCTTTCCAAGGTGGAGGGTATAACAAGTAAAAAAGCTGTAAGTTCGGCCGGGCCGAACTTTTAATACCCTCCATCATTTGGTACAAATTTGGCAATTTCCAAAAAAAAAAATAAATAAATTCCGTAAAAATTCTGTTAAAATCTTAAAAATACCGAATGCATATACGACGACGTGGACCAGCATTGGCAACTTTTGTCATAATTTATTACAATATTTAATTCCGAAACTTGAAGAAAAATCTGTTTATAATGTAGCTAAAATCGTCAAAATACCGAATATAGTGCGGTAATAATATATGGGGCCTATACGAAGACCTGGGCCTGCACAGACAATTTTCCATTACGAACTTCAAATTCCAAATTTGAAACAATTCCGGTGAATAATGTCGTTAAAATCCTCAAAATATCAAATATCGGAATGTACCGTTATATGAGGGCTATATGAAAACGTGGACCTACATGACCCATTTACAAACTTAACCTGCCTACTGGCAAAATAAAGATGTGTGCAAAATGTTAGCCTTCTATCTCAATTCGTTCGAAAGATAGGGTGATTATAATACACAGACAGACGGACGGACGGACAGACAGACTGACAGACTGACAGACTGACAGACAGACAGACGGACATCGCTAGATCGTCTTAGAATTTTAAGCTAATCCAGAATATATACTTCTGTCATGGGAGATAGAACCTTTTGCGAACTCCAAATTCCAACAATTTCATATGGGTCCAATCATCAAAATACTGAATATAGAACGTTAACGTATTATGTGGGGCGATACCGATGACCTGCTTTCAATACCAACAATGTCACAGCACTAAAATATTTTTGACTTAAATTTTATCAACCTACTTCATTCCGTTCGGATGTAGAATTAAAAACTTAGTATTCCCTCCTTATAATGTGTTATATGCTCTTTAAGAAACAAAGAAAATAACTGATGTATTTCGAACTTAGTACAGCATAGTGAGTAACTACAAAGCAACCTATTAAAACATTATTTTTACAAAAGGCTTGTCAACCGAAATAAACGAATATTACTTGACCCCAAAAATTCGAAAAAGAAGCCGAATTTTTATTTTTAGAATCTACTTTGGTGCCGTGTCATTTGGATTATGGTTCCCACGGACATAGTTTTTTCGTGAAAATGGCAAAAAAAAATAATTTTCCTGGGAGAAATATTCTAAAATACCCCGTTATTCGATCCGAAAATTGGGGTCGGGACTTGAAATTTTCTCCTCTGCGGTATGTCTTAATACCTCATAATGAGTCCATTTTCGACTCTTTAAAAAGTCCCGGAACATTACATTTCATGTATTGCTCCGAAATCGGTTCAAACAACCCCATAATATGAATTGTTAGATAGGTATTTCCATAAGTTTCCAACTTATACCAATTCTGTATAAACCCGAATCCAAATTTTTGCGTCAAAAAAACGGGTAACCGGGTTTAAAGGTTTAAAATAACATGTAATAAAATTTTCAGGTTAATACGAGCATAGCCCCTAGTTCAACTTAAGTTTTGTTTTCTTCTGGAGATAACGTCCGAAAATGTGTCTGACATAAATTTCCCTTCCAATAATGCCCACTTCAAACGGTCATACTCCCCTTCCAAAACTGACATAAGCCCCATTTTATATGGGGATCATGATCAAAAAAAAAAAAACCGGACATGATCCCCATAATTGGAATCGCGATTATATCCGGGCACCATCCCCGTTTCCACTATTTTTCTGCAGCTGGTATTGAACTTGCAGCCTTATGATTAGATTTATGTGATAAACATTGCAGATTGATTCGAGCATAGCCCCTAATTCAACTTAAGCTTTGTTTTCTTTTGGAGATAATGTCCGAAAATTCGTCGAACATAAATTTGCGGCCATAATCCCCACATCAAACGGTCATACTCCGCTTCCAAAACTGACATAAGTCCCACTTTATATGGGGATCATGATCAAAAAAAACCGTACATGATCTCCATAATTGGAATCGCGATTATATCCGGGCACCATCCACGTTTCCACTATTTTTCTGCAGCTGGTATTGAACTTGCAGCCTTATGATTTGATTTATGTGATAAACATTGCAGGTCAATCCGAGCATAGCCCCTGATTCAAATTAAGCTTTGCTTTTTTTCTTCTAGAGGTAATGTCCGAAAATTCGTCGGACATAAATTTTCGGCCATAATCCCCACTTCTAACGGCCATACTCTGCTTTCGAAACGGATCTAATTCCCACTTTATATGGGGATCATGACCAAAAATACCGGACATGATCCCTATAATTGGAATCGGGATTATGTCCGGTAACTATTCACTTTTCCACTGTTTGGTTCGCTGCTGATATTTAATTCGCAACTTGTGGTTTGAAGTTGAACACACTTTACACTATGCCCCCGACCTGAAACTCATTGTATTTGAATATTTATTTCTTTGTATCCGACGCTTAGTCTCGGGTTTGTAATCAGACACACTTCACTCATTACCTGGTAAGGAGGAATATAAGTAATTTTGGTTAGTGCATTGTTAGGAGATAATTCATTACTTTCAACCTTCTGATAATGAATTTAAATGGGTCATTGGGCTTATACAACTCCCAATTTATTGCTAGAATGTGCCACGAAACTCCCTTCCACAGAAGGTCAAAATTTCCAAAAAAAAATAACAGCTCTCATAAAAATTCAATTTTATTTTCGATTTTTTTAAACTTCGCATATATTAATATTTATGTGTAATTAGGTAAAATTGGGAAATATCGATCTCACTTTCTGTTACCTTCCCGATAAACGGTCAAACCGATTGATACTTTCGACTCCATTCATAATTTTTAAATCGGTGATGTCAAAGTATTGGGATTTTGAAATCGAATTCTGAATCGTTCTGGCATATAATTTTACTGTCATCGATAATATTTATATAGCCTCATCTTATGGCGAAACCAAAAATTTCATACCAAACATTTATTAAATAACAAATTTTCTTCCTATCATTACACCCTAATGTCCACCCGCGCCAACATATTTGGAAGCCATCAAAAAATAATACCCAAAAGCCTCACACAACGTAAATAAAAAAGCGTAAATACGCAAATAATTCTCAATTTATTTTAATTCGGTTACGTTTTGACCCACTTACCTGGTAATGACAAAACGCCATTCAGAGCCAGCAAGGTGACAGCGAATAGACCAATGAAAGATTTCATTTTGTCGCTTTCGATGGGGGTGCTTGTTGTTGTTCCTGCTGTTTTACTTTTCCTTTTCTTTGCTCAACAATCACTCACGCAATTGGAAAATCTTTATTTGGTTATATTTTCTTCTCTTTTATTTGAATATTTTTTTTTCAATATTGATGTTTTCAAAATATTTTCTGGCACTTCTTGTTTTTCAAATTTGTTTTTTCAACTGCGAACAAAAGAAAAATTCTAGAACAAAAAAAAAACAGAAGACGTTTGGTTAAATTAATATTTTTATTTATTTGTATTTTTTGGTGGCTTAATTAAAGGTAATTAAATTGTTGTTATTGTTACTGTTGTTGTTGTGTGTTTGAATAACAAAAAAAACGAAATGACAAAAATATGACAGCTCGCACACACAGACACACACACCTTTTTTATTTTTTGCGGAACGTCACTTATTTCCGTTTGAATTCTTTTCAAAATTATTTTCAAATTTATTTTTTTTTTTTTATTTTTTCAATTTCTATATTGGTTTTGAAATATTCTTGACGTTGTTGTTGTTGTTGTTGGATTTCTGGTTGATTTTTGTTTGTCTTGTCTTTGCGCGTCTGCAGTCTACAAAGGTTTGTTGAAAACTTGGCCGGTTTTGGAATACAATTAAAAGCGACAGGTTCTCAGTCATTCAGTTTATACTCAATTCTAGTTTGGGACAGACACTCCGTTCGGTTGGGGGCTTCAAAGCGGCAGCGCAGAATGACTGTGGTGTAGACGTCAACGTCATTTATGCCTATCATTTATTCTAGAAGTGAGAATGCTTGTTGCGCAGTTGGCTTTGCTGTCTGGCTGTCTTGCTCGCTTGCTAGCCGCCGCTAGCTTGTTATTCTACCAGCATGTTCTGACTGTCAGTGTTGTTGTT
The DNA here is from genome assembly GCF_030504385.1 of Musca domestica. NCBI lineage: Eukaryota > Metazoa > Arthropoda > Insecta > Diptera > Muscidae > Musca > Musca domestica. The sequence goes on along the minus strand of NW_026712228.1, from coordinate 323,505 downwards.
GTTTTTGTTTTTTCAGCTGCAATGGCATTTGTGAGAATCAATGCGATTCCATACAAATGAGCAGCTTACTGCTGCTGCAACGTATGAGCTGTTAAAGCTATGCCGGCTTGCGTACCGTACCCTTTGACGAAATTATACCTTCCATCCGACGTACAAACGTACATACTATGAGTGAGTGACAATAATGAGTAGTTGCTGGATAGTTGTATGATTATTGTGTGTGTTTTTTACATTTCGTATTTGGACATACAAATTCATTATATTTTTGTACTCTTCTTCGCGGAATGGAGGGTGAGGTGACGAGATTGTCATTTCATTTCTGAACTAATAAAGATCAAGTCTAAATGTTTCAGTCGATTTTGCCGACCTCAGCCAATATTCGATTATTTAAATATATTATGACTTCTGTTATGATTATTCAAATTTGTTGACCCTCTATGGAGCAGATTCCGAATATTGTCCATTTTGTATCGGATCTAAATAAATATGATATAAATATTGCGACATGTCAGGTTTGGACTATAGATAAAAAAACTGCAACAAAGTCAAAGTCTGATTGGTGTTGAAAATGAGCTAAATGGGTCCACGTTTAGGTATAGCCCCTATATAACGGTACCTCCATATTTTCGGTATTTTGAAGATTTCCGCCCCAATTCCCAAACGAATAAGCTAAATCTTTATATATACGGTTCTTGATAGGTATGTTCTCTCGCTTTTTCGCTGGAGGTCCACTTATTGAAAATATGGCTCGCATATAACGGTGCCTCCCGATTTACGGTACTTTGAAGGTTTCTGCCACAATTTCTAAACAAATTTGCTGAAACTCAATAATTGGGGTTCTCGGTAGGTCTGTTCACGCCTTGTAAAAAAATATTCGATTCACGTATAACGATACCTCCAGGTTTTCAGTATTTTTATACCCTCCACCTTGGAACTTTGTCATTCCGTTTGTAACATCCTTAAATATTCGTCGTAGACCCCATAAAGTATATATATATTTATAATCAGCATAAAATTCTAAGTCGATTTAACGATGTCCGTCTGTCTGTCTGTCCGTCCGTCTGTCCTTCCGTCTGTCTGTCCGTCTGTTGAAATCACATATAGCCCACATTATTTGACGTAGAGCGCCAAAATTTAGCAGAGCAATTTGTATTGTGTCTAGGATGGTTGGTATTGAAAATGATGATGATATATCGGTGATGATATATCGGTCCACGTTCTAGTATAGTCCCCATATAACGGTACCTCCCGATATTCGGTATTTTTATGATTTATGCCACATTTTTTCACGGATTTGTCTATAAATAGGTATTCATTGGTCATAATGGGTTCCAGCTCCGGTGGCGAAACATTGCATGTATAGGTCCACGTTTTGATATAGTCCCCATATAACGGTACCTCCCAAAATTCGGTATTTTGATGACTTTTGACATATTTTTTCAAGAATTTCTCTGAAAATTGGTAGTTGTAGATCTTAATGGGTCCTAGTTCGTGTGGCAAGTCATTGTAATTATAGGTCCACGTTTTGGTATAGCCCCCATATAACGGTACCTCCCGATATTCGGTAATTTGATGATTTTTGCCACATTTTTTCACGGATTTGTCTGAAAATTGGTATTTGTAGGTCATATTGGGTTCTAGCTCCTTTGGCGCAACATTGTATGTGTAGGTCCACGATTTGGTATAGCCCCAATATAACGGTACCTGCCGGTATTCGGCATTTTAATGGTTTTTGCCACATTTCTAATGTTTACTTAACCCTAAGGTGGAGTGTATTAAAAGTTTGGCCCGGCCGAACTTAATGTTTTTTTACTTGTTAAGGTTTAAGGTTAAGGTAGATATTAATATGGGTTTCGCTATTTGGGTCATTTTTTATTTTAATTCATAAAGACTGATATTCTTAGTTAAAATACAGGGTGAGATAAAAAACTGCAACAAATCATAATTTTTCATTGAATGAAAGCAAAATATGTCGGAAGTGGCATCAAATTTTAGAATAAGTTTAGATTTGTTTGAATTGGTCACCTTTGGCACGAATTATGGCCTTCAAACGACCAATGAAACCGTCACACGCTGCCCGAGTGTTGCTCTGCGGCATTTTGGCCCATTCCCGGCGAAGCGCATGCTTGAGGTGATCGACACTTTGGTATTTTATAGTGCCAACATTGCTTTCGAAAATGCTCCAGACACAATCGTCCAACGGATTGGTATCCGGAGATTTTGGTGGACATTGTGCTCTGGAAATGAAGCGAGGAACCTCATTTTGTAACCATTCTTGGGTGGGGTGTCCTGTTGGAATGTCCAAGGTCTGCGGCCAAAATGTTTGCGAGCGCAAGTCCTTAATACACCCTCCAGAATATTTTCGCGATAATATTTGGCATTTATTCTGATGCCACGGTTGATTAATACGAGTGGAGAGCGACCATCGGCTGTTATAGCGGCCCACACCATCACCATGGCCGGCGCTTGAGTTCTGGTGGCCAACCGAAGGTGCGCATTTTCAGCTGACCTCTTTGGCAAGTAAACACGATCATTTTGTTTGTTTTCAAACTGCTGGACAACGAATGTTTTCTCATCGGAGATGGAGAAAACCAAATTCTGCATTTCACCACTTTCGGCCAAACGAAGCAACTCTTTAGCTCTTTTGAGTCTATTTTCTTTCTAGCGTTAGTAGAAATAATGATATGTGTGAAATATAAAGAGAGCCGGATGCTTATTTCGGATTTAATAGTCGTTTTGGTTATTCGAAACTTTGACCCTTTGTTAAGAAGGTACCAGAAGAAATGGTCCGATCTCCATCATCTTTATAACAGATCTTGTCTTGATGGAAATATTGAGATGTACCAAGTCTGAATGGAATCGGATGTTAACTTTGAATTTTATAAGTTTCATGGACATTCAAAATTTTGTTGAAAATGTTGACATGTTATGTGGGAGGTACCAGAAGAAGTGGACTGATATTGTTCATCTCCTGACTCGATCTAAATTTGATAATAATATTGGGATATGCCAAGTTTGGACCAAATCGGATGCTCCATATTTGCCATAAAATGGGCCATGTAGGTCAACGTTATGGTATAGCCCCCATATAACGGTATCTTCCGATATTCGGTATTTTGATGATTTTTGCGACATTATTCACCGGAATTGTCTCAAATTTGGTACTTGAAGTTAGTAATGGTAGATACAGCCTATGACGGAAAATTGTCCATGTAGGTCCACGTTTAGGTATAGCCCCTATATGGTATAGGGAGGTACCAACCTATATTCGGTATTTTGATGATTTTAGCTACATTGTTTACCGATTTTTTTCTAATTTCGCATTTCAATATTGTAATGGTTGCCTATGTTGGTCCATGTCGTCGTATAGATCCTTATATAACGGCTAAATTCGTTATTTTTATGCCCTACACCACAAGGTGGTCAGGGTATTATGTTTTTGTGCATTTGTTTGTAACAGCAAAAGGAAACGAGATAGACCCATAGTTCCTTTTGATGATATGCATAAAATGACATTCCGAGTCGATTTAGGCATGTCTGTCCATGTATTTTTGTAAACAAAGTACAGTCGCATTTATTGCTCGATCCAGATGAAAATTTGGCACAAATCATTTGTTTGATCGAAGGACGAACTCTATTAAAATTGGAGATGATCGGTCAAAATTTAGATATAACTCTCATATATATCTTCGTCCGATTTGCCTTTTAATGTGCACCAAACGTATAATATTTACCCCAAATGTAATGGAATTTGGCACTTACGACAAAATCTACGATCTAGAAACAAGTATGACAAATTTAGAGAAAATCGGTTTAGATATAGCTATAGCTCGCATATATTTTGTTCATCCGATTTGTTGAATTTTTCCTGCACAGTCTTAATATGCACTCGGTAGTAACGAGAAATATATCAAATACAGCTCAGAAATTGCCAAATTTTATAGAGATCTGTTCAGATTTGGATTTAGCTCCCATATCTATCTTTTTATGCCATATTCGTTCCAAATGGTGGAGGGTATTCAAAGTTCGGCCCGAAATTACAGGTTTTTTACTTGTTTTGGTTTTAAATTATAACTGATCCAACTGATCTACCATATGTCGATAATACAAGGTTTTCAAGAGAACTTTCAGAATTCTACCTATCTCCCTTATAAATTTTTGCCTTCTTTGATGGTGTAGGCTTTGAAAGAGTTCGGACCAACCGAATATTTCGTTTTTTATATTTTATTTGATTTGACTTATTGCATTTGTTTTTTGTATTTTCATGCTTTAATCAATGTTCGTGCTTAAGCGTAAGTATATTTGTTGTTGTTTTTTCGTCGTCTTCTTCTTCTTTAGCAACAAAATAACAGAAAATTACAATACGAACAACAACAACGACATTACCGGTCAGTCAAACATCAGCAGTCGAACAAAACAAATTAAGGGAAATTCAATGTTTTATTGTCGCTGCAGTTGTTGTTGTTGTTGGTTTTATTTGTTGTTATTTCAATTACAGAATAGCAAACGTTGCACATATACATTGATGGACATTTAAATAGCAATGCGAACGAATCAAAAATATTTACATTTTGACACTATCTCTCTCATCAATTTTTCCATCGACCTCTGATGTTAATATTTTAGATGAGAGCGTTATCTGAATGAGGTTTCACCCAGGCGAAACGACTGAATGAGCATCATTACTAAAGCAGCACAAATAGTACTAATAGCTACGAAATGACACAACATTTTTGTTAAGTGATCGGTAGAAGCTAGATCTTTAAAATCTGACCTTAGGGTTACTCCTATAGAGGAAGAAATGAGATTTTTGTACATTCGTAGTCTAAATCTAGAGCTTTGAAATTAATGGGATCAATTTTGGATTAGAGAATTGTACTAAGGCGGGATTAGAGAATTGTACTAAGGCGGGATTGTACTAAGGCGGGATGGAGAAAGGTGACTTATCCTACATTTTTTTGTAAATTTGTTCTCTAAAGGTAACAAAATTACTGAGAAGGTTAAACATTATTATTAAAATATCGGAGAAATTTAGAACTTTGAAATTTAACATGGGGTCACACTTGGGTTAGATATTTAAGATGTGGAACAAAAAGTATCAAAAAATACTACATTATTATTAACCAAAGGGGAGAGCTAGAACTTTACTAGTTTGCATGAGGAAAACTCTCGGTACAGAGGATAAAATAAGGCAAAATTTTGATATATTTGTACACTAAAGGTACGAAAAGTACTCAAAGGTGCAATATTGTTACAAAGCGTTCGGTAAACGATATTAATTTTAAGTGGGATCATACTTCGTTAAAAGAATTAAAATAAGGTGAAAATGTGGTGAAATCCGTACTTTAAGCGTACGAAAAATACTAAATTACACAACTTTATCATATAGCGTTTTAGAAGTTATAAAACTTTAAAAGTTTGCATGAGAATAACTCTCAGTAAAGAGGGGTGAAAAAATTCGAAATTGTGTACAATATGAGTACAAAAAGTACTGAAAGGTAAAATATTGTTACTAAACAATTCGTAAAAGCTAGAACTTGGAAATTTTGAGTGGAATTACTCAACGTTTAAAAAATTAAAATAAGGTGCAAATTTTGGAAATCCGTACTTGAAGCGTACAAAAAGTACTAAAAAGCACAACATTATCATAGAGCGCTTGAGAGGAGCTAGAACTTTCAAATTTTGGATGACGGTGAGAACTGGATGAAGAGGTGTGAGAACTAAGAGAAAAGTAGAATTTTTATTACCTACACCACACAGTGGTAAGGGTATTATGTCTATGTGCATTTGTTTGTAACATGGAGAAGGAAGCTAGCTAACTATTGAAGATCTTCATAGAATCACTTCCTGAGTCGATTTATGTAAGTCCGTCCGTCTTCCCATGTATTCTTGTGAACAAAATGCAGGTCGCATTTATTATCCGATTGAGATGAACTTTTCCAAACAATATTTGTTTGGCCCAAGGACGAACCCTATTGAAATTGGTGAAAATCGTATCAAATTTAGATATAGCTCCCATATATATCTTCAACCGATTTCGGGATAATTGTGCATCAAAATGGCCAATATCAGTCCAAATGACCTAAATTTTGTCACATCCGACCGAATTCTGCCTAAAAGAAAGTACATCAAATTTGGTGAATGTCGGCGCAGATATAGCTGTAGCTCCCTTATATATGTTTCATCCGATTTGCAGTTTCAAGTCCCTTTACATTCGTAACATGCATGTTCTCCACAAAAATGATATTTGGTACCAGGTGGCAGATGTAGCCCAAAAATACCTCTGCCAAATTTGTTATCAAGATCGGTCCGGATTTGGATATAGCTCCCGATTTAAGGTTTATTGTGCACCGAATGGCTAATGTCAGCCCAAATGAAGTGAGTTATGGCAATTCCAATTGGATTAAACATAGAACGAGTACTTCAAATTTGGAGAAAATCGGTTCAGATATAGCTATAGCTACCATATATATGTTTCATCCGCTTTGGAGTTTCAGGTCCCTCACATGCGTAATAGGCACTCCACAGCAATGATATTTGATACCGGATCTAAAATATAGCTTGAAAATACATCTGCCAAATTTTATCGCAATCGGCTCAGATTTTTATACCTTCAGGCACATGGCTAGAGAGGGTATCATTTGATATGGTCAAAACGTGCCTAGTCGAAATAAAGTTTTTAGACCCTAGGTCTATTTGAACCAAATCCATTTCAGGACATTTGGAGTCATCTAGTCATGTCCGTCTGTCTGTCTAGCTAGCTGGTGCGCATGAAAACTCCCGAACGGATTATCCGATTTGATCCACACCTGGTGCTTCGTAATATTATTGTCAAACTTAGATCGTGTTCGGAGATGGACAACATCGGTCCACTCCTTCTGGTACCTCGCCCACAAAATGTCAACATTAAAAAAAAAAAATAATCCGACTTTGCTCCAACTTTGCAAATCCTAATATTTGTATCAATGCTAGGTCAGGTGCGAAAATGGATAGTATCGGTTCACTCCATCAAGTACCTCTCCCACAAGGGTCAAAATTTGAAATAATTATAACTCTTATAAAATGTGATGTACGAGTCCGACTGTCTTCAAATTTCACACATCTCACATCTTATTAAACCAAGGTCTGGTATGAAGATGGAGTATATCGGTCCACTCCTTTTGGTACCTCTCCCACAAGAGGTCAATATTTTGAATAACACTGAAGGTGAAATTAACATAAGATTCCATCTCAACATTTCTATCAACGCAAGGTCTGTTATAAATATGGTTGAGATCCGACCATTCCTTCTGTTACCTCTTCCAGAAACGGTCAAAGTTTTGAATAACTCAAATGATTATAAAATCTGAAATAAGCATCCTTTTCTATTCATATTTAACACATCCCATTATTTCTGCTGTAAAGATGGAATGTCCACTCCTTTTGGTTAAAATTTTGAACAAAGGGTAAAATATTTGAATACCCATGAAGCTCATAAAATGCAAAATTAACATCCGATTCCATTCAGACTTGGTACATCTTAATATTTCTCTCAACAGAAGATCTGGTAAAAAGATGGTGCAGATCGGACCACTCCTTCTGGTACCTAGCCCACTAAGGATCAAACTTCGGAATAACCAAAACGATTATAAAATCCAAAATAAGCCTCCGATTCTCTTAATATTTTACACATCGCAATATTTTTATTAACCCAAGGTCTGGTGTGAAGATGGTATACATCGATCCACCCCTTCTGGTACCTCACTCACAAAAGGTTAAAATTTTGAATAACCAAAACGATCATGAAATCCGAAATAGGCATCCGGTTCTCTTTTTATTTCTCACATCCCATTATTTCTACTAACACAAGATCTGCTGTAAAGATAGAATATATCGGTCCATTCTTTCTAATACCTCCCCCACAAATGGTTAACAATTTTGAATATCAATGGAGCTCATAAAACACGAAACTAACATCCGACTTCAATCAGGCTTGGTACATTTCATTGTTTCCATCAACACAAGATCTGTTATAAAGATGGGAGGGATAGGATCATTTCTTCTGGTTCAAGATTTTGAAAAACCAAACACTCAAAAAAAGCGAACTAAGCATCCATCACTCTTCATATTTCACACACCCCATTATTTCTACTAACACAGAATCTGATGTTAAAATGATATATATCTGCGAACCTCTTTTGGTACCTCCCGCACAAAAGGTGACAATTTTCAATACTTTTATCTGTCATAACTTGCGAAACAAGTCAGCGATTCCTTACAAATTGCTATATCTAAATATTTCTCTCAACCCGAAACCTGAGATGAATATGGAATTTATGATTTCGGAAAAAATTTGGAAGTAAATGTTCGATTTTCTTGTAATTTTGCCCATACCAATATTTTTATCTGCATTAGATGAGGTATGAAAATGAAATGGACTTCGGTCGACTATATCGGATAACAAATGCACATTTTAACATTTTCTAAAAATTATGACGTATCTCATATAAAGTGAATAAAGCAACATATATAGTCAAAACCTGGCACGTCGCAATATTTATATCATATTTATTTAGGTCCGATACGAAATGGAGATTATTGGCCCATTCCTTAGGAACCCACTCTAGAGAGGGTAAACAATTTGAATAATCATAACAGAAGTCAAAATCTACTACTGGTAATATTTTTAAGGATTATGACTTTTAAATTTGTTGGTCTTTCCAAAAATAATTATTTTCTATAATGACCTTAATGGGATAAAAAGAACCTTAGGTCAAACCATTTTTGCTCGTAGGCTAACATTTAAGTACTCTCTTCGGAAGGAACGAAATAAAAAGAGAAGATTTATTACATTGGGTTTTCCAAGAAACCCCCATAACACCGCCCTAGACAACCAAGTATTTTCTTCCTCATAGTATACCACTCACTCTCATCTTAGATTAGATTTCCTTCAATTGGACAGTCACAAAGAGCTACTGCCTCTATTGTTGATAATAACAAAAAAAACATACAAACCAAATTACCGACACATTAAAGTGATAGTTCCACATTGATGTAACCGAGCACCCGATGCTGGACACCGGCGTTTTGCAAAACGATCACCAGCTAGCCAACCAAACAACACGCAACAATAAACACAATATGCCGTTTAGAATTTCCATTAAATTAAAGTGACTGTAATGGGTTTCTAGTTTTTTTATTTTTATGACATTAACTGTCTCTTCCTCTCCATGCATCGCAACGGCCGACCGAATAGTAGAATAATAGCTAATTACAGAAACAGAATTGCAATCTCCACTGAGTCATCTACATCTACATAGAGAACTCTAAATACACGTAATGACGACTGTTTGTAAACAGTCGTCTCGCGAATATTCTGCGAAGCTATTAGAGAGATTCAGAGCAATTAAGTAAGTCTCGGATAAGTTCAATGCAAATGCAAATCACTGTTTGTTTTGATGTTAGAAAATGGATGAGGAAATAGCTGAGGATTGCATCAGAGTGTTAAGGTCAATGTTAGGGGTACTACTAGAAGTTGAGAAGTTTTTAGTAATAGGAAAATAGTTATTTTCTAAAATAATTCGATCCATGGAAGATCCCTATAATATTTGACACAAAACTTAATTAAAATAAATATGCTAAATTTTCCATTCTATAGTCTACCAATATAGTCGTGCCGAAGGCTTTAATACACCCACCAGAATATTTTCGCGATAATATTCGGCATTTATTCTGATGCCACGGTCGATTAATACGAGCGGAGAGCGACCACCGGCTGTTATGGCGGCCCACACCATCACCATGACTGGCGCTTGAGTTCTGGTGGCCAATCGATGGTGCACATTTTCAGCTGACCTCTTTGGCAAGTAAACACGATCATTTTGTTTGTTTACAAACTGCTGGGCAACAAATGTTTTTTCATCGGAGAACACCAAATTCGGCAGTTCACCACTTTCGGCCAAGCGAAACAGCTCTTTAGCTCTTTTGAGTCTATTTTCTTTCCGTTGCGGTGTAAGTTTTTACACTTTTTGGAATTTTATTGGTTTCACCCCGAGCTCAATTTTCAATATTTGCCGAATGGAATATTGCGATGTCTAGAACTAGAAATATCCTCTTCCAGGCTTTCATGGTAACAAGAAAGTCTTCAGGTCTTAAGGAAAACCTTCTATCGATCTTTTATAGACAAAATAACTCTTTCGGGTTCTTCATATGTATGTTCTCTAGGGAAAAGCCTCCTTTAAGGTTTTTTTTTTGAGATAGAAAGACCCTCTTTATATCTTCTCTAGGAGGAAAGGTCTTCTACATGTCTTGTCCAGTTAAAATCCACTCTAAGGAAAAGACTTATTCAAGTATTTTCTAAGCATAACATCTTCTTCAGGCCTTTAGAACTTCTTCAGGTCTTCTATAAAGAGAAATACTTCTTCAGGTCTTTTACAGAGAGGGAGAAGATATTCGTTTATTCACTTCATATCTTCTCTAAGTAGAAGATCTCTTAAGGTGTTCACTAGAAAGAATACCTTTTTAGGTTTTCTCTTAAGAGCATACCTTTATACATCTTCTCTAAAGAGGACACATTTTCAATTCTTCTCTAAAAAGTGAATACGTTTTTCTGTTCTTTTCTAGGGAAAGACATTTTTCAAGTATTTTATAAGGGAAGATATTCTTCAGGTCTTCAGAACGTCTTCAGATCTGCTATAAACAGAATTGCTTCTTCATAGAGAGGGGAATTTTTCGTTTTCTCTCTAAGGAGAAGGCCGTTTTTAGGTATTCCTTAAGGAGAACACTTTCTTCAGGTCCTTATCGAAGAAATAAATATTTAGACTTTTTCTAAGAGAGAAGAACCTTTTGAGGGAGGAGAAGACATTTTGAGGTGTTTTCTGGTAAAAAGATCTTTTTGAGATGTTCCTTAAAGAGAATACCTTTTAGGCCATCTCTTTAGGAAAAAACCTTTTTCGGGTCTTCTCTAGGGGAAAATACATTTTTCAAGTATTTTCTATGGAAAAGATCTTCTTCAGACCTTCAGAACTTCTTCAGACCTTCAGAACTTCTTCAGACTTTCTATAAAGAGAACAATTTCTGATCTTTTATAGGGAGGTGATATTTCACAATTATAGTCTACGGATAAGGACTTTCTTCAGGTCTTCTCTAGAAAGAGACCTGTTCAGGTCTTCTCGAAGAAAGACATCTTTAGGTCTTTCCTTAGGAGGGAATTTTAAGGTCTTCGCTAGAGTGACTTTTTTTGAAGAGGGAAAAGATATTTTGAAGTGTTTTAGGGGAGAAGTCCTTTTGAGATGTTCTCTAGAGACTTACTTATTTAGGTCTTATCTAAATTTTTTTTTTCAGGTCCTTTCTAGAGAAATGGCATTTCTCAGATCCTCTTTAGAAAAAGAAACTTCCGGTGGTATTTAATATAGGAAGACCTTCATCAGATCTCCTGTATAGAGAATGTATTCTTCCAGTGTTCTTTAGAGAATATACCTTTTTCTGATCTTTTATAGGACCTCTATAAGCACAATATTCTTCAATAAAGAGAAAACTTTCTTCAGGAATTCTGAATTGCAGGTATTGCATAGAAATAGCTTTTTCAAGTCTTTTTTGGAGATAAGAACAACATCATACCTTCTATGGTGAAATTGCAATCTTCAGCAGTTATTGAGGCCGAAAACCCTCTTGGAGTTATCTGTAGACAAAATATCTGCTTAAGGTCTTCCACATACAGAAGATATCCAGTTTTCCGTAAATACTATATCCTTCCACACCTTTCTTCCGATCTTCTATTAAAAAATCATATATTTTATACCATCTACCATAACTTGGAGGGTATATTAAGTTTGTCATTCCGTTTGTAATTCTTCGAAGATTGATTGATGATCAGAGTAAAATTCTAATTCGATTTAACAATGACCGTTCGTCCATCAGTTCTTCTCTTGTAATCGCCATATCTTCCGAAGATATTGAGATAGAGTGCTTAAATTTGGTACAAATGTGTTTTGAGTCTTATATTAGATCAAGATCGAAGATCAGCTACATCGGTCAACTTTTTCGTATAGGCCCCATATTACGATACCCCCTAATTTTAAGCATTTTCACGATTTCGGCACATTTTTGAATGGGCATATTCGAAATTTGGCATATGAAGGTTTTTACAGGTTCCTAACCAACTTCCAAAAATATTTCCACTTGGCCATATATAGCTGTACCCCCCATTATAAGCATTTCAACGATTTTCAACACATTTTTCCAAGGAATGTGGTATTTAAAGGCTGTTACAGGTTCCTTACGCCCTTGCAAAAAACAGTTAACATAAGTCCACATTATGGTATGTGGCCCATATGGCGGTACCTCCCCTTTATTCGGTATTCTGATGGCTTTCCCCAATTTTTTCCCAAATTTTTAGACACCCAACTGCCTAACCAAAAATTGTTGATATAGGTCCTCATTTTGACATTTTATATATGAAGGTGGAGGGTATCAAAATTTCCGCCCAGCCGAACTTACTACTTTTATATTTGTTTTGTCTTCTGTAGATAGCAGTCTCAAAGTGTAGAAGCCCTATTCGGGTCTTCTGGGATAGTAAAACGTCTTCTATAGGCCTTAAACAGAGAGAACACTATTGCTAGGCTTAATTTGGGTAGGAGAACTTTTTAAGTGTTTCTTACTTTTTTACAGGTCTTCTATGGAGAGAACATATTCTTTGGGTCTTCCACAGATACTATGTTTTCTAATAAGGTCATGAGATAGATCTTCTGGGGTCAAAAATGGATTTTTTGTACAGAAGACCAAAAAGTTGGGTATTCCCATAAAGGACTCAAAGATGGGAGGATTTCTTCAGGACTTCTTTGTGAAGATTTTGATTGGAAAGTTTGGTTGTATCTCGTTCATCAAATTTTTCATTGATTTACACGATTTTTACGTTCCCCCACACACCATTATCTTTGCCAAATTTCAAATAAATTACAACTGTTACACTTTGTATTCGAATTGAAATCATTTCAATTTAATTTCCAATTCTGACATTTACGGCTCTATACTAGGGGAAAAATAATGACGGCGACTAAAATTAGTAATACGATTGAAATCAGTATCTAGCCCAAATGCGGGTGTTTATGAAAATCAATTTAAAGGGCAAACACACACACACACGTCCATATCATTTATGGAAATTTAGGATTTAATGCATTAGCAGCAGGTTCGTTCCGCCCTCACTTCCCTGCCCTTGCCTTTGCTATCAAATGATAGATTTCAATTTGATGCCATTAAACAATAGACGGCTTTTGCTAAAATTGTTATTTAAATGATTTAATTAAGCTGTTATATGTGTCTGTGTAGATATATATGTATGTGTATACATGTGAATTGTTGTCATCATGACGATAATGACAGTTCCCAATTGTGCGCGGGAGATTGTCATTTTTACACTGATTGCTATCGGTGAACATGAAAAATGAGGGCACTGTATGCACATATTTTTTTTGTATTGAAAAGGGGTGCCTTAGGAGTTAGAGGGGAGGGATTTTAAAATTTAGTTGGCAATATGTAAACCCAAATTTAAACAAAAAATATTTTGGGATATGTTGTGTAAAGTCTACAATATATGTTTATAAATAATTTATTATTTAATACATACTGTTTAAAATAATGTTTGGAACTACAACAAAACGTGGATTTTTTTTAATAATTTTTCTAAAGACTACCAAAAAGCCTTGTTGTTACACCCCACAACATTTTGAGCTAACTGACAAAAAATTGGTCCACATGGTGTTATATACTGATCTACCCATCTTGCAGAGTTGAATCGACCTAGCTATGCGTGTCCGACCGCCCGCCTATCCGTCTTTCCATGTAAATTTATAATCGCGCCACAGATCGCAATTATGCGTGAAATTTGGCATAGAGCTAGGGTTAGTGTCAGAATAGAAGCCTATTGTTTTTGGAGATGATCGCAATATATATAAAAAGGGTGAATGGACAAAAAAATACATTTCCTTATTTTGCAATTTTCTATACAGATCACGATTATAAATCAGTCGCCGCGGAATCGAGTTTAAAACAGGGCAGAAGCTAAATAATACGGATAGTTAGGGATAATATTTAGAGGGTGAAATACTATGCTGAGCATCCAAATAGGTCACAATTAAAGACCAATCGACACAGAATTTCGTATGAGGTTAGAGTTTAGGACAGAAAAAAAAAAACTTTTTTACCCTACCTCACATATTGGTAAGGGTATTATGTCTTAATGCATTTGCTTGTAAAATGAAGAAGGAAGCGAGATACACCCATAGTTACTTTTGAAGATCTTCATAGAATCACTTTCTGAGTCGATTTAGGCATTTCAGTCCGTCTGTCCGTGTATTTTTGTTAACAAAATGCAGATCGCATTTATTATCCGATTGAGATGAAATTTTGCAAACAATATTTGTTTAGCCCAAAGATGAACCCTATTAAAATTGGTGAGAATCGGTACAAATTTAGATATAGCTCACATACTCGTCAACCGATTTCGGACAAGTGTGAACTGAATTCATCCTAGAAACCAGTACTTCAAATTTAGTGTAAATCGGTTCAGATATAGCTATAGCTCCCATATATATTTTTTATCCGATTTGTTTTTCAAAGTCCCTCACACGCGTAATTTGCACTCCACCAGAATGGTACTAGATTTGGTACTTGGTACTAGATAATTTTTAGACCTCGAAATGTCAAATTTTATCGAAATCGGTTCAGATTACCATATAGTATGCACCAAATGGTTAATATCAGTTCAAATGGAATGAATTTTGACATTTCCGATGGAATTCACATAGAAACAACTACTTCAAATTTGGTAAAAATTATATTTTTCTGTCAAATAAGTTTCTAAAATGATTATATATAAGTATAAGTAGCTTTGTATATTTCTTCCTTTGTAAAAAAATAAATATAATGCGAAATTCTAATTATTTTCTTGCCTTTTGTAATACATGTAGTACCATTTAGTATTTTTCGTATATAAAGCATTTGCAAATCGACCTACTTATATAAAAGCTACACACTCACAGTGACTCTAATACAAACATTTATATTTCCAGTTCTGTTCCTATTGCACCTAACGAATTTAATACTTTTCCTGCACTATATAGCACGCATTTCCAAAAAAAAACCGTCCCCTGTCCCCACAATTACTCTCATGGCAGAATTCATAAGTTCAGTTCTATTCCGGCACATATATCAAATTTAGTATCATTTAGTACCTTTCGTACATGTTATATTAGGCGATTTCTAAATCCACCTCCTTATATACATTATACTAGGAATTTTCAATTTCGACTCCTTGTCTAATATCATTAGATTCCAAGTTATCCAAATACCAAAATACCATTTAACACTTTTCGTACACTCTTTTTTTTAACCAAAGTTTAACATTCCTCCTTTTGGTACCGTTTAGTACAATTCTTACGCTTAACACACATTCTCAAAACCATCTACATATATCAACCCTACTTCCCAAACATTAATCTCATATCAAATTTTTTCCCTTTCTCTATCCAAATTTAGTGCATTTTAGTATGTTTTTCTACACTTATTGTTCGAAACTCCAAAATCCAAGCCCCTCATTCCAAATTTCGAATTTCTGGCTCTATCCCTTCCCTAAATACCATTTTATTTAATATTTTAATACCATTTAGTACTTTTCGTACTTGTTGGTACATTTTTTTTAAAATCGACGTCCATATATCAAACCCACCTAATAACAAGTTACCCTTATACCAAATTTCAGATTTCCAGCTCTGAGTCTTTCAAAAATTAATTAGTACATTTTTCCAAGTAAGAAGTACTACAACAAATAGGGGACTTAAAAAATATTTTTTGAAAGACCATATCATAACATTGGATTTTTAAAAAAAAAAAATTTTGTATGGCCTTCCACAAAATGTGGATTTTTTAGATAACATTTTGAGAAATTTTTTTAAGACCTAATTTTAAAAAATTATGGTCGACAAAAAGCCTTGATTTTTTATAAAAAAAAAAATATTTTTTATGATTTTTTTTAAATTTAAATGTTCTACAACTTTAAAGCTTATTCCTGAAGTAAATTTGGAATTTAAATAAATAATATTATAAGACTATCTCGTCAAAAAATTGTAGATTTTTTAATAAAATATCTTCAAGAACTATTATAATCACTCTTTTGTCGGAACCGACTATGATGACTAAAATGTAGGTCATCATTAAACTATTTCCGAAAAAATTATAGAACTGAAAATATGATGCATTGTTATTTTGGAGATGTAAAATTAATTTGATTACATTTCAAAAAAAAACAGATGTCTTCAAACAATTCGACAAACACCAGCTTTGCTGTTTGACATACTTCCATCGGAGAGAGGTAAAGTGCGATACATACGTAATAAATGTGTTACGCCATATAACATAGCCAATTGAAGCTTTATTAGAGCGAAATTGGCCAGGTGACATACAAACGTTATAATACGATTTGTAATTTATTCGATTTATCTATTCCAACAGACCGTGACATATGACTCATGTGATTATTGTGAATGAATTACACATTTCAACTAGATATTATTTGATTTACTAAAACATTTCAATATGCAAATAAATTATATTAAATAATTTTGTTTTGAGAGATTAAAAAGCTGATATTGCTTGGCAACAATGATGGATAAGGCAAAATTGCATTACATTTTTGGTGAAATATTTCGAAGGTACAAATTTTCATCCAAATCGATTGAAAATATGGTCAAAACCTTCGCAATAACTTAAATCATTATCTATACAGGGTGAAATGGAAAAACTGCAACCAACTTCAGACTGCTGTCACTTCTAAGTCACTCGCCCGACAGCCCAGCAAAGCTCATTATTTTGTTTACAAGTGTACAAAATCATTTTGGTGAGAATTTTCCATGAAAAAGTTATTCGTGACGGAATTCAAGCGTGATTTCTTTATATTTGGTTGGAAAACCACAAGTGGCTATCGTTAGAGCACTCCAGCATTTAAATGTACCGTGATACTGGTAGCGTAGCCCGATGTCAAGGAAGTGGGCGAAAGAAAACGAAAACATCAGCAGAAATGGTTCGAAAAGTAAAGAAGCGACTTGATCGAAACCCGCGTCGCAGTGGAGGAAAATGGCTCGTGTGCTGAACATATCGCAATATTCCACTCGACAAATATTGAAAAATGAGCTCGGGGTAAAGCCACTGAAATTCCAAAAAGTGCAAGAACTTACACCGCAACAGAAAGGAAATAGACTCAAAAGAGCTAAAGAGTTGCTTCGCTTGACCGTAAGTGGTAAACTGCCGAATTTGGATTTCTCCGATTAGAAAACATTCGTTGTCCAGCAGTTTGTATGCTGAAAATGTGCACCTTCGCACCTTCGTGGGCACGCAAACATTTTGGACATTCCAACAGGACTCACCACCATCGCACTCAGCACGCGCCACCCAAGAATGTTTACAAAATGAGGTTCCTCGCTTCATTTCCAGCGCACAATGGCCACCAAAATCTCCGGAAAAGCAGGTTTGGCACTAAAAAATACCAAAGTGTCGATCACCTCAAGCAAGCGCTTCCCCGGGAATGGGCAAAAATATCGCAGAGCAACATTCGGGCAGCGTGTAACGGTTTCGTTGGCCGTTTGAAGGCCATAATTCGTGCCAAAGGTGACCAATTCGAACAAATCTAAAATTATTCTAAAATTTCATGCTTTCCATTTTTTGCTATCATTCAATGAGAAGCCCTTTTGGCATTTTCCAGTACTTTAGCCAAAACTACCGGCGATAGGTCCTCAAATTCTTGACGCATATTGTCTTTAAGAGCTAAAAGAGTCTGAGGCTTCTTGACATAAACTCGCGACTTCAAAAATGCCCGTAAAAAGAAGTCTGGAGCGGTCAAATCAGGCGATCTTGCTGGCCAGTGCAAATCGCCAAAACGGGAGATTAGACGCCCGCAAAATGCATACTTCAGCACATCGATTGTCGTATGTGTAGTGTGTGCCGTTGCACGGTCCTTTTGGAACCCCAACTCATCATTGTTTCGAAGTGCTCACCATTCACAGTAACCGTTTGGCCTGCGACGTCTTCGAAGAAAAAATGTCCGATGACTCCTCCAGCGAAAACATCACACCATACAGTGACTTTGAGCGTGTGTAATGGCTTTTTGTGGGTTACACGCGGATTTTCAGTGCTTCGGTACCGTAAATTGCACGTCCAGGAAATCTGCAACGAAATTCACGTTGTGTCAAAGTCACCGACCGATTATTGGCCAAATAAATAGTCACCAATATTTCGCGTTCTGGAGCAGCTTAGCGTAACATTGTTTATTAACGTGTATTCAAAACAGAACTGACATTAGAGGCCAATCGTAAGATTTATAGCATTTTCTGATAGGAGGATTACTATTGCGCCTTGCAAAGAGAAACCGAAACCAATAAGGGTTTTGATGGACAAACCAAGTGCTATCAAATCCTCATGGAATTTTCCAAAACCCAGACTGACTTAGACATGGAAATTATAAGAAAATTTGCAGGCAATTATATAATAAGTGCAGTTTTGTAATAAATCAATAATTCAGAGATCACTTTTCTCTTTTGTAAATAAATTAATCCTGAACCAATACTTCTTGATTTATAATATGTTATTGTACAATAGCACATATTTCTTATTCTGTCTATATATATATTTTTTTAATTTTTGTCTTTTTCTATTTTGCAATTTCAATTGGATGGTGTTCGTTGTAATGCAGTAATCAAATCAACGCTAGGCAATGACCACGACGGGCCTTCAGAAAATTTTTGCCGCTTTTGAAATTTGCACAACTCAATGTCATTGATTGTAAAATATATTGATGAATTTTCCAGATGTTAAGGAAATTACACAAACAAAACTAAATAATTTCCATAGCATAGGGGCCGCGTGTTCAATGTTAGCGGCGGGTGATAATTCTTTTGTTTTTGGGGTCGTTATACTCATTGTGGGTATAACACGCCATAAAAATTGTCAAATAGATAAGGGGGTACAATTTGTACTAATACACAACATTACACGTTCCGTTCTGCTTTGTCAATTGTGACATATGTATGTGTGTACGATTTTAATGACATATATAACTCGTATAAACAGAAATATATACTTTTGTAGGTGTTTTTTTTTTTTTGTTGTTTTTGAACTTTGAAACGTGGTTTTATTAAATGAGCCACTAATTTTTGCTGGCTACTAGACTTTGAAATTTTTAAAAGAAACATTTTTTTTTTTGTTACTTTTTTTCAAAGTTCAGTTAGCATTTGGTCGGACGGTCGACATCCTGAGGTTCTGCTTGTAAAACCATGCCAAATTTGTATACCCTACACCATAAGGGTATTATATATCTGTGCATTTGTTTGTTATAATGGAGAATGAAGTGAGATAGACCCATAGTTACTTTTGGGGATCTTCATAGAAGCACTTTCTAAGTCGATTTATGCCTGTCAGTCCGTCTTTCCGTTCCTTTGTCCATGTATTTTTGTGAACAAAATGCAGGTCGCATTTATTATCCGATTGAGATGAAATTTTCCAAAAAGTATTTGTTTGGCCCCGGGACGAACTCAATTGAAATTGGTGAGAATCGGTTCAAATTTAGCTCCGATATATATCTTCAACAGATTTGAGGTTAATTGTGCATCAAATAGCCAATATCTGCCCAAATGACCTGAATTTTGGCACATTCGACCGAATTCAGTTAAATTTGGTAAAAGAATCTGTTCAGATATAGCCATAACTTCCATATATATGTTTCATTCGATTTGATGTTTGAGTCCCTGCACTCCACAACAATGATATTTGGTACCAGATATCAGATACAGCCCAGAAATGCCTCTGTAAAATTTTATCGAGATCGGATCAGATTTGGATATGGCTCTCATATATATCTTTATCCGATATCAGGTTTATTGTGCACCAAATGGCCAATATCAGTCCAAATGACCTGAATTTTGGAATATCCGACCGAATTCAATCTAGAAGCAAGTACATCCAATTTGGAGAAAATTTGTTCAGATATAGCTCCGAATTGGTGTTTAAGTCCTTCACATTAGTAATATGCGCTCCACAACAATGATATTTGGTACCAGATATCAGATACAACCCAGAAATACCTCTGTAAAATTTTATCGAGATCGATAGCTCCCATATATATCTGTATCCGATATCAGGTTTATTGTGCACCAAATGGCTAATAAATTGCTAAATTCATCCTGGAAGCAAGTTCTTCAAATTTGGGGAAAATCGGTGCATATATTGGTATAGCTCCCATAAGGTATTGAGTCGATTCAGTCCGTTCGTCTATCCGTCTGATAAAAATACTTTGGAGTCCGAACGTTGTGAAGTAGGGAGACAAAATTTCATTCAAATTCATTTTAGTTCCGTAAAACTTTTGGTATAAAAAATAGGCTATATTGGTCGACGTTTTTGTATGCAATATAATTACTCCCATACCCATATAACTAACTATCCTGGCAGATTTAATGTGTTCTGAGGCAGTTTGTTTGTTGTAGGAAAGATCCTTGCTGAAAACTGTTCATATAAGTCCAAGTTTTATTATAGACCCACAATATCTGCACCTCGTCATATTCGGTATTTTGATGATTTGTGTCACACTTTTCGCCGAAATTGTTTTAAATTTGATATTTTGAATTTGTATAGCCGCATATAATTCGCTATTTTGACTGATATTCGCTATTTTGACATTGCAATTTTTAGCGATATTGTTCAACGGAATTATTTCAAAGTTGACATTAAGTGTTGCCAGTAAATATTATCTTCTCTCATTGAAAATAAGCTACATAGGCCCACATTTTCGTATAACCCCTATATAATTGTTCCTAACGATATTCGGTATTTTGCTTATTTATGTCGCACGTTTCACCATTTTTTTTTAATTTGGTATTTGGAGTTTGTAATGGGAATACCTTCCTATGGCAGAATATCACCTATCTAGGCCCCCCTCTTCGTATTCGTACCCATATAATGGTACCTTCAAATATTCAATATTTACCCGATTTTTCAACGGAATCGTCTAAAAATTGGTGTTTGGAATTTACAATAGGTACCGCCTCCTCTGATAAAAAAATGTACTTTTATACCCTCCACCATACTATGGAGGGTATATTAACTTTGTCATTCCGTTTGTAACTCCTCGAAATACTCATGTCAGACCCAACAAAGTATATATATTCTTGATCTGTCTGTCTGTTGTAATGACGCTATCTTTCGAATGAATTGAGATAGATGGCTAAAATTTTGCACACATGTTTATTTTTCCAGTAGGCAGGTTAAGTGCGTAAATAGGCCATGTAGGTCCACGTTTTCGTATAGCCCCCATATAATGGTACCTCCCTATATTCGGTATTTTGATGATTTTAACGACATTATTCACGGGAATTGTTTCAAATTTGGTATTTGAAGTTCGTTATAGGAACTACAGTCTGTGACAGAAAATTTTCTGTGCGGGTCCAGGTCTTTGTATAGGCCCCATATATCAGTACCTCCCTATATTCGGTATTTTGATGATTTTAGCGACATTATTCACCGGAATTGTTTGAAAATTGGTATTTGAAGTTCGTAATGAATACTACAGTCTGTGACAGAAAATTGTCTGTGCGGGTCCAGGTCTTCGTATAGGCCCCATATATCAGTACCTCCCTATATTCGGTATTTTGACGATTTTAGGTACAATACCCACCGAAATTGTTTGAAATGTGGTATTTGAAGTTCGTAATGGATGCTACAGCCTGTGACAGAAAACTGTCTATGCTGGTCCAGGTCTTTGCACAGTTCCAATTTAACGGCACCTCCTTATATACGATATTTTGATGATTTTAGCTACATTATTTACCGTTTATTTCAAGTTTCCAATTTGAATATGGTAATGGCTTATGACAAACAATGCCTATGTATGTCCACGTCGTATAGACCCCAATATGACGGCTATATTCGGTATTTTTAAAATTTTAACAGAATTTTTTAAGGATTTTATTTTTTAAAAATTTCTTAATTCGTTGCAAATGGTCGAGGCTATTAAAAGTTCGGCCCGGTCGAACTTAGTGCTTTTTAACTTGTTTTGACTAAAAACAGCCTGTACGGCTAGGTGTAATTTTTCGTATATTTTAATAATTTCAGAGACCATTCCAAAATTTTTGAAATTTTACATGTTTCTTTCAAATCGAGGAGGGTAATAAATAATAATTTCATAAACACGTCGTAGATTTATATAATCAAAAACATTTTTCATAAAAATCCGCAAAAACTAAAACAAACTACCTATTTATCTTATGACTAGATAATGATATTCTTTCGAAACCTTATTTCCATAATTTGCTCCTCCCACAATTATGAAGGTCATTTAAACTGAAAAAAAAAACTCATTAAAGTACAATTTCTTCTTAACAATTATCCATTTTTATGATTTATCTCTCGATGTTTACGGAAGATTATAGTTGATAATAGTAGCTGTGTTGCATTTGTATCTGCATCATCATCACCATCATCGGCATCATTATCCTCAAACTGTGAAGTGATTAACAAATGTTAAATTTCTGAATAAATATCCAATACTGACTGGATAGTTCTGTTGAAATGCAATTCAAATGGGCTTTTCCCTACAGCACAAGGTGTAGGCATTGCGGGTTCTTCACCACATAAGCAAAATAACTCATTACATTGTAATGTAAACAAACTACCTCTTGCCTTATGAGACAATTGAAAAATAATGGGTTATTGTTGCAAAAATTAAAACGTGTCCTATGTCCATTTTTTATACCCTCCACCATAGTATGGAGGGTATATTAAGTTTGTCATTCTGTTTGTAACTCCTCGAAATATACATTTTTGGGGCCTAAAAGGTACATATATTCTATGTCGTCCGTCTGTCGTTCTATCCGTACGTGGAAATCACTCTAGACTTCGAACGAAATGAAGTGGGTTCATAAAATTTTACTCAATTGTATACAGGGTGAGATAAAAAAAACTGCAAAAACTGTCAAACGCCATAATTTTGACATTTTTTTAAATTTTATTGAACAAAAGCAAAAAATGTCGGAAATAACATCAAATTTTAGAATAAGTTTAGATTTGTTCGAATTGGTCTCCTTTACCACGAATTATGGCCTTAAAACGGCCAAGGAAACCGTCACACGCTGCCCGAATGTTGCTCTGCGGTATTTTGGCCCATTCCCGGCGAAGTGCTTGCCTGAGGTGATCGACAATTTGGTATTTTCTAGTGCCAACCTTGCTTTCCAAAATACTCCAGATAAAATAGTCCAACGGATTGGTATCCGGAGATTTTGGTGGCCATAGTGCGCTGGAAATGAAGCGTGGAACCTCATTTTGTAACCATTCTTGGGTGGCGCGTGCTGAGTGCGATGGTGGATGGATGGAGTCCTGTTGGAATGTCCAAGGTCTGCGTAATATTTGCGTGCCTAAGACTTTAATACACCCTCCAGAATATTTTCGCGATAATATTCGTCATTTATTCTGATGCCACGGTCGATTAATACGAGCGGAGAGCGACCATCGGCTGTTATGGCGGTCCACACCATCACAATGGCCGGCGCTTGAGTTCTGGTGACCAACCGAAGGTGCACATTTTCAGCTGACCTCTTTGGTAAGTAAACACCATCATTTTGTTTGTTTACAAAATGGCTGGACAACGAAGGTTTTTTCATCGGGGAGAGAGAAAACCAAATTAGGCAGTTCACTACGTTCGGCCAAGCGAAGCAACTCTTTAGCTCTTTTAAGTCTATCCATACCCTACACCACAAGGTGGTCAGGGTATTATGTCTTTGTGCATTTGTTTGTAACAGGCAAAAGGAAACGAGATAGACCCATAGTTCCTTTTGATGATCTGCATAGAATCACATTCTGAGTCGATTTATGCATGTCCGTCCGTCCGTTCGTCTGTCCGTCCGTCCATGTATTTTTGTAAACAATGTACAGTTCACATTTATTGCCCTATCCAGATGAAATTTTGCACAAATCATTTATTTGACCCAAGGACGAACCCTATTCGGTCAAAATTTAGATATAGCTCCCATATATATCTTCGTCCGATTTGCTTTTATTGTGCACCAAGCGTGTAATATAAGTCCGAATAGTATGGAATTTTGCACGTACGATCAGATTGAACCTGAAAATAAGTATGCCAAATTTGATCGAAATCGGTTCAGATATAGCTATAGCTCCCATATATATTGTTCATCCGATTTGTTTTTTTTTTTTTCTCCGCAGCCGTAATATGCACTCTGTAACAACAATATTTGGGGAAATATTTCAAATACAGCTCAGAAATACATTTGCTAAATTGTATCGAGATCGGTTCAGATTTCGATATAGCTCCCATATATAACTTCGTCCGATTTACCTTTGATTGTGCACCAAACGTCTAATATTTGCCCAAATTGGATGAGTCTAGAAGCTAGTATGTCAAATTTGGTGAAGATCGGTTCAGATATAGCTATAGCTCCCATATATTATGTTCATCCGATTTGTCATATTTGTTACCCACAGCCGTAATACGCACTCCGCAACAACGATATTCAGGGAAATATATCAAATACAGCTCAGAAATATCTTTGCCAAATTTTATCGAGATCGGTTCCGATTTGGATATAGCTCCAATATATATTTTTATCCGATTTCAAATTAAGTCTGCACCAAATGGGCAATACAAGTCCGAATTTAAAAGATACAAATGCTTCGGCATATTTAGTACTTTGAACTTTAAATTATAATTATAATCATAGCGTGTATGATTGAATTCTTCCATTAAAAAACTTTATGTGGAGCTCTACTAAATTAGCAAAGTGGTGTAGGGTATCACAAAGTCGGCCCGCCCGACTTTAAGACTTTCTCTATTGTTTTTTTTTTTTTTGAAAATTTCAAGATTCGTTCCAAATGATGGAGGATATTCAATGTTCGGCGCGGCCGAACTTACAGCTTTTTTATTAGTTTTGACAAATTCTTTTTTGTGTTATGATTATTCAAAATATTAACCCTCTATTGGGCAGGTGCCGATTATTCCGAGTATTCCCATATTGTCCATTTACGCACATAACCTAAGGCTGACATAAATATTACTATGTGCCAGGTTTGGACTATATCGACTATTACACTTTTATAATAATCCGTAAGTAGCGCGTAATATAGTCGCCTTGTGCCGACAATAACTAACGATTATGCTACACGTTTTAATTGTGTGCTGGCCATATTCATTTGTGGCCATAATTTTAAATATCAGATTTATCGTGACTGTGTTAATGTGGCTTCACCATTGTTTTTAATTTTATTTTTGTTAATAAATGTTTAATTTATTATTAATTTTTATTGTTTGCTTTCAATTAATATTAAATTAAGCAAAAACAACAGCTATTGTATAATTCCATGAAAAAGGGGAAATGCAAAAAAATTAAAAAAAAAAAACAAAATAATGATTAAACAATTGTCTGGCGGCTAGTGGTTCAGCGGTGACCTGTCAATAGCTACACAATTGTCTATAGAATATTAGATGGAAGATTTTAATAAAAAAATGGAAACGAAATGAAAAACTGTAATGAAAAATATTTAAAAATCTAATAATGACACAAAAAAAATTTTAAGACAAGTAAGGAAAAGTCAAAAGTTGAGCGGGCCCTTCACCACTATGCATATTTAGTAGAGCTCCCGTAATAAAAGAATTTATTTGAAGTAGATTATACCACGAATCAATATTTGGCTTTAGAGCAGTTATAGTTTGGTTTCAAAGGGAGAATTTCAGAGGGAATATATGGGAGGTATATCTACTTCTGAATCGATTTTTACTAAATTTGAGGGAGACATTTTAATATTTTATATTTTAATAGCATTGCTATAGAGTGCATGAGAACAATATTAAAAAAATATATATCGGAGCCGAGTTGCAAAATTAGCTCCATTTGGGTCGATATTAGCCATTTATGCACAATAAACCTGAAATTAACCCGAAATCGGTTGAAGATATATATAGGACCTATATCCAAATCTGAAGCGATCTTGATAAAATTTGACAGAGGCATTCCCGAGCTCTATAAGATATCTGGCACCAAATATCATTGTTGTGAAATGCATATTACGAATGTGAAGGACTTAAACAATAAATCGGATGAAGCATTTAGGGTGAAATGAAAAAACTGCAACCAACTTCAGACTGCTGTCATTTCTAAGCCACTTGTCCGACAGCTGTTAAAATTATTCCAGCGACATCTCATTATATTGTTTATAAGCGTACAAAAGCATTTTGATGAGAATTCTCCACCAAAAAAGTTATTCGTGATGGAATTCAAGCGTGATAGTGTGATTTCTTCATATTTGGCCGGAAAACCACAAGTGGCTATCGTTAGAGCACTCCAGCATTTAAGTGTGAATAAATATTTTGTGTCTCGTAACATCGCTCGTTACCGTGATACTGCTAGCGTAGCCCGACGTCAAATAAGTGGACGGAAGAAAACAGCAACATCAGCAGAAATGGTTCGAAAAGTAAAGAAGCGACTTGATCGAAACACCCGTCGCAGGTTTCGAAAAATGGCTCGTGAGCTGAACATATAGCAATATTCCTTTCGGCGAATATTGAAAAATGAGCTCGGGGTAAAGTTGTAAAATTGAAATTCCCAAAAATGCAAGAACATACACAGCAACAGAAAAAAATTAGACTTTAAAGAGCTAAAGAGTTGCTTTGCCTGGCCGAAACTGGTGAACTGCAATTTGGGTTTCTCCATCTCTGATGAGAAAACATTCGTTGTCCAGCAGTTTGTAAACAAACAAAATGATCGTGTTTACTTGCCAAAGAGGTCAGCTGAAAATGTGCACCTTCGTTTGGCCACCAGAACTCAAGCGCCGGACATGGTGATGGTGTGGGCCGCCATAACAGCCGAAGGTCACTAAATGCCGAATATTATCGCGAAAATATTCTGGAAGGTATATTAAAACCTTGGGCATGCAAACATTTTTGCTTCAGACCTTTGGCATTCCAACAGGACTCAGCACCATCGCACTCAGCACGCGCCACCTAAGAATGGTTACAAAATGAGGTTCCTCGCTTCATTTCCAGCACACAATGGTCACCAAAATCTCCGGATACCAATCCGTTGGACTATTGCGTCTGGAGAAAGCAAGCTTGGCACTAAAAAATACCAAAGTGTCGATCACCTCAAGCAAGCGCTTCGACGGGATGGGCCAACATATCGCAGAGCAACATTCGGGCAGGTGATGCTATTTCATTCAATAAATTTAAAAACAAATGTAAAAAATATGGCGTTTGACTTTGTTGCAGTTTTTTATCTCACCCTGTATTCGACTTGATTTCACCAGATATTGGAATTTGAAGTTCTTATTATGTAAAAACGCTACTAGCAAAATATTGTCAATATATGTCCATGTTTTGGCCCCTATTTAAAGAATTCTCCCTGAATTTGTTATTGCGAGAGTTTTGTTCATAGTTTTCAATTAATTTTCTAAAAATTTGTATTTTTTAATTAAAAATAATAAATTTTTTTTGACAAAAATAAAAAAAAAATTGCTAAACCAAATCAGCTTTTCTATCTCTCAAAACAAAATTATTTAATATAATTTATTTGCATATTGAAATGTTTTAGTAAATCAAATAATATCTAGTTGAAATGTGTAATTCATTCACAACAAGCACCTGAATCATATGTCACGCTCTGTTGGAATAGATAAGTCGAACAAATTACAAATCGTATTATAACGTTTGTATGTCACCTGGCCAATTTCGCTCTAATAAAGCTTCAATTGGCTATGTTATATGGCGTAACACATTCATTACGAATGTATCACTCTCTACCTCTCTCCGATGGAAGTATGTCAAACAGCAAAGCCGGGGTTCGTTGAATTGAAGATATCTGTTTTTGAAATGAAATTAAATTAATTTCATCTCTCCAAATTTACAACAGTCAATGATTAGAAAAAACTGATTTATACAATTTAAAAAAAAAATGTATATTTTGCATAAAAAATGTTTTTTTAAAAGTCCAGGTTTTGTTATCAGCCATAAAAAGTAATTTTTAAAAATCAAATAAAAAGGTGTCGGTCGGTCGGCAGATGTATACTCTCTCTCAATTCATTAATCCTCCTCCACAAAATTTATTATATTTACAACAAAGCCTTAAAATGCTCACTCATTTTAAATTCACCCATCCATCCAGACACATATAATTTATAACGCTGTTTATTTCCCCATAAACGATGTTATGAGACTACTGGATTTACCCATTGACCAAATCACTGCAGCACGACTGGAGAATATCGGCTGTAATTAAATGTTTATAAACAGCATCAAGATAAGGCATAAATTTCAATATGATAATTGGGGGCGAATGAATGAAGATACCCGATTTTCGGGAGAAAAATACGTGACTACAACAAAGGCACACCAAAAGTAAAGTTTATATCACAGACAGATCGTGAGACATGTTAAAACAATTTGGTTTTCAGTAAAAAAAAAAGAAATATTTACATTTTAATCGAAATTTGGTTGTTGTTATTTTTGTATAATAACAATGGAGTTGAGATAAAAAAGTATTTATGAAGAATTCATGTTTACAAAAAAGTAACGTTTTATAGCTATGATGTACATTATTCTAAAAAATCGGCGAAAATCGTTTCTTATATTCCTATAAAAATAAATACGTCATAAAAAAAACTTTAAATTTAAATTATTTACAAGTATTAGTAAAAATTCATGTTTGGTCGTTGAAAATTTTATTAAAAATATTGAAGTTCATAGCTGGGGTAAAGTTAAAAAATTAAAAAAAAAAATCTTTTTAATATTACTTTTAATTCTTTAAATTTTTTTTTAACAAAAAAAACTGTAATTTCGACCGGGCTTCGAATACTCACCACCATTTGGAACGAATTTGACAATTCTCAAAACCAATAAAATCCGTTACAAATTCTGTTAAAACGGGTCAAGGTTTAAACGACGACATAGACCTGGATACATTACAATATTCAAATGCGAAACTTAAAAAAAATCGGTGAATAATGTCAACGAAAATCATCAAAATACCGAATATCAAGAAGTACCGTTACATGGGGGCTATACGAAGACGTGGACTTGCAAAAACAATTTTCTGTCATGGGCAAATTTGAAACAATTTCGGTGAATAGTGTCGCTAAAATCAACAAAGTACCGAATATCGGGAGTTACTCTTGTATGGGGACTGTACGAAGTAGTGGACCTGCACAGACAATTTTCTGTCTTAGGTTGTAGAATTCGAATTCCATTTCGAACTTCAAATACCAAATTTGAAACAATTCCGGTGGATAATGTCGCTAAAATCATCAAAATACCGAATATCGGGAGGTACCGTTACATGGGGGTTATACCAAAACGTGGACCTACATGGCCCATTTTCAATACCAAAAGTCCTGCGGACATAATATACATTTGAGTAATATTTTATCAATCTTCTTCATTTCGTTCGGAAGCTAGAGTGATTTCCACATACTGAGAGACGGACGGACATCGCTAAAACAATCCAGATTTATTGCTACAATGGTTTTTAAAAACCTTAAAAAAATCTAATTAATAAATAAATATTATCCGATGGCCTTTCAAAGTTCTAAGCATCTGCCTTGTCCTAAACTTCAATCTTATGCCAAATTCTATGTAGGTTAGACCTGTAAAGCAACTGAAAAATCAGAAAAACTTTCTGTTTTGCCCCATTTCAATTCCTAAGTATTTTGCGATCATATCCCAAAATAAGGGATTTGTAGGGGCGTCCGTCCGTCCGTTTACATGCTTGGAGCGCAAGATAACTTTCGAAGAGAGAATCTGATTTTGGTCCAAACACAAATAACAAATTCCGGCTTTTGCGCTTATTTCGTTGACGAATATAGCCAAATATCTAAATTTGGAGATACAAAGGGGCCTCTTACATTTGGAGACGATCGTAAAATGTTTAGGGGTTCAAATGAACCAAAAATAGAAAATTTTTCCTGATGACACAATTGAAACCAATCAACATGGAAGAAATTTAGCATTTTGGATGACCATTGGATTATATTTAGCTGTAAAATGGACAACAACAACTAACAGCACGATGGAGTGCGTACATATTGGGCAAATGTCCTAGTCAAAATGCTAAGGGTAATATCTATGCAGT
This sequence comes from Musca domestica, assembly GCF_030504385.1. Lineage (NCBI taxonomy): Eukaryota > Metazoa > Arthropoda > Insecta > Diptera > Muscidae > Musca > Musca domestica. The sequence continues at coordinate 293,359 of NW_026712228.1, read as the reverse complement.
GCTCCGTGACATAATTGCAAAAGCGAAATTAGATCGAATTCGGAAATGTGTTATATCGCTCAACTATTACTGGTACCTCTCCTACAAAAGGTCAAAACTGCAAAATAAAATAACTTACTTTATAGAACAATCAATCACTCAATTTTGTGCATACTTTGCAAATCGTAATTGTTTTTAAGTCCTGGAAAATGTGCGAAAATAAACAATATCGGTCCACCTCATCAAGTATCTCCCCCATAAAAGGTCAAAATTTTGGAAAAATTATATATCCATTAAATGCAAAAAAAAACACCGATCCTCCTCAAATTTCACTCATCCCAATATTTCCACTAAGATCTGATAAGAAGACGACAGTTATCGGCACAGGATTTGTTTTAAATATTGAACATCCGAATATTTTTATCAATTTAGATTTCAAAATTTTCCAAAAATAATCACATAGTTCATATAAAGTGTCCAAAAAGTCCAAATCCAGTACGTTGACTAAGTGTACACGTCTGTCGGCACAACCGACAGATACTTTTTAATTTGTTTTAAACGTGGAATTTTTCATATATATTTTTTAAAAATCACCCGAGTTATTTACTCGGATATTTTATATTTTTTCAAGAATCATTCAATTTTAAACACGGATTTTTTGTTTTTGACATATTTATTATATGCTTGGATATTTTTTATTTCTTCAAAGCAAATTCGGGGAAAATCTACAGGGATATAACTTCATTCAAATTGCGGATTGTAAAAATTCCTAAAGTGCGATTCTTAAAAAAAAATCCGAAAAATCTCAATTTATAAAGAGGATAGACATAAAAAATAGTTTTAAAATCCACATTTTTAACTCGGAGAGTTATTACAAAAATTCAGGGTTTGTCTTCGAAAAAAATTTGTTCAATAGACATATTAACCTGAGAATGATCTTAAAAAAACTATTTAAAAACCCATGTTTATAGCACTATACGATATCTTGCACCTATATAGAAAAATCTCATCTAGGGGTAAAGTACTCACAAAGAACTCCTTGTATGGATTTTCAGACAATTTCCTTGAAAAAATGTGGCTAAATTCATTAAAGTACCGAATATCGGGGGGGCCGTTGTATGGAGGCTATACGATATCGTGGACCTATATAAACAATTCTCTTCCAGAGGGTAAAGTACTCACAAAGAACTCCTTGTATGGATTTTCACAGATTTCTATTGGACAAATCTGGCTTAAATCATTAAAATACCGAATATCGGGGGTTAGCCTTATATGGAGGCTATGCGATATCGTGGAGCGATATGGCCCGAACTACACATTCCTGCAGACAAAAGACTGATCTGTGCAAAATTTTAGCGTGATTACAATAGACGGACGGGCAGGGCTAAATAGCCTTAGAATTTTACGCTGATCAAAAATATTGCTTTGTTACGTCTAAAATGATTATTTCGATGAGAATTACGGACTTCATATAGTCTTAAGTTATTTTAAAGGCATATTATACATAAATTCAAAAAATTTTAGAAAAAAAAATAATTATAAAATTAAAATGTTTTTTTTTTAAATTATTCTGTCAATACATAATCTTAAAAATAAAAGTTTAGAATGCACGCTTATAGTTCGTATGGTAGAAAAACATTTTTTAAGAAGTTGTCTTAGGAGTATTTTTAATTAAAAAAATAGGAAAAAATATTGACAAAAATTATATATAAAGAAAATATTTTTTATTCATTGAAAAAAATAATAATACAAGCTATTAAAACAAAATATTTCTAAAAATCCTCGTTTATCGCTCTGTTGGTTGTGGAGAAAATACTTTTGAAAATACCCACATTTATAGCTCCGATATTATTTAAAAATGTTCTTAAAAATATCCTTAAAACCATTTAATTTCGTTTTCACAAAAATTCTCACAGTCCATCTTAATATGTGTCTCTTATTCTTTGTTTAATTTAATTACTTTTGTTTTCATTCAATTCGATCAATTCGTAATTAATGGCCGGTCATACTGAGAAGAAGCGACGACAAGGCACATACACACACACACACCGCACAACCTTTGTCAAGGCAATTTCAAATCATTGTTTAACCAAAAATAAATATTGAATTTGTTTTGCGTTTTTTTTTTTTCTGGCAACAACAACATCAATAACATTCTACACAAAATTATTTACAACAACAAAATCTAAAAATAAAACAATTCACACACTTTTTTATTTATTCTTCTTCGTCTTCTTTTGATTAGCTAGCTGCTGATGAATAATATGTGAACTCTTTTGCTGTGGGATTTCTGCTTCGCCCGACTTCTCGCACCACAAACGCACACACGCACTTGCCACAAAAAAAAATCACAATTTTTGTCACTTGTGTCTGTCTGTCTGTATCGATAAAGATCGGAACGTTTTGAATAATCTATCTACAACATATAGGTGAGATGTCGTGAATCATGCACAACCAACCGCGGCGCTATGATCGTTTTATGGAAATTCGTTTTCGAACTAAACCATTGCGTACGAATTCATTTGGTTTTATACCGATGAGGAAAAAATTTTCAAAACCATATTTTTTCTTTTGTTTATATTCGAAATAGTCTTAATTTGGGGGAGACGACATGTCGCATAGACCAATGAGAGTAAAAATTTAGTGTGTGTGTGCGAGTATTCTGCAGTGATCTCTGTGATCTGCAGAATTCTCTGATTTTTTTTTTTAGTTCTTCTCTGAGTCTGACCATCCATGGACCACGCAGCGATGCTGTTTGATTCATACAAACAATGCAAATGGGAAATATATATATTTTTTTGTTTGATTTCCCCATAAAATTATTCATCATTTGCGGGATGTAAACAAAAGCAATGAAGACCACATAAATGAGGAAGAATATAAATACCAAAAACGTGTGGGTAATGGTCGAATAAAAATTAACCTACGGAAGGGTTAATAAAATGATTTTAAGTGGATTTTCAAGAAAATATTTAAAAGGACAGTGGCTTTTTAGAGAATATTTTTTCAAGGACCAAGAGACCAATGAACTTGGATTTTTAAAGAATATTTTTTCAAGGACCAAGAGACCGATAAACGTGGATTTTTTAAAAATATTTTTTTTTCAAGGACCAAAGACCAATAAACGTGGATTTTTAAAGAATATTTTTTTTCAAGGACCAAAGACCAATAAACGTGGATTTTTAAAGAATATTTTTTTTTTTCAAGGACCAAAGACCAATAAACTTGGATTTTTAAAGAATATTTTTTTCAAGGACCAAAGACCAATAAACGTGGATTTTTAAAGAATATTTTTTCAAGGACCAATAAACGTGGATTTTTAAAGAATATTTTTTCAGGGACCAATAAACGTGGATTTTTAAAGAATATTTTTTCAAGGACCAATAAAAGTGGATTTTTAAAGAATATGTTTTCAAGGACCAATAAACGTGGATTTTTAAAGAATATTTTTTCAAGGATCAATAAACGTGGATTTTTAAAGAATATGTTTTCAAGGACCAATAAACGTGGATTTTTAAAGAATATTTTTTCAAGGATCAATAAACGTGGATTTTTAAAGAATATGTTTTCAAGGACCAATAAACGTGGATTTTTAAAGAATATTTTTTCAAGGACCAAGAGACCGATAAACTTGGATTTTTTAAAAATATTTTTTTTTCAAGGACCAAAGACCAATAAACGTGGATTTTTAAAGAATATTTTTTTTCAAGGACCAAAGACCAATAAACGTGGATTTTTAAAGAATATTTTTTTTTCAAGGACCAAAGACCAATAAACTTGGATTTTTAAAGAATATTTTTTTCAAGGACCAAAGACCAATAAACGTGGATTTTTAAAGAATATTTTTTTTCAAGGACCAAAGACCAATAAACGTGGATTTTTAAAGAATATTTTTTTTCAAGGACCAAAGACCAATAAACTTGGATTTTTAAAGAATATTTTTTCAAGGACCAAGAGACCGATAAACGTGGATTTTTTAAAAATATTTTTTTTCAAGGACCAAAGACCAATAAACGTGGATTTTTAAAGAATATTTTTTTTCAAGGACCAAAGACCAATAAACGTGGATTTTTAAAGAATATTTTTTTTCAAGGACCAAAGACCAATAAACTTGGATTTTTAAAGAATATTTTTTTCAAGGACTAAAGACCAATAAACGTGGATTTTAAAGAATATTTTTTTTCAAGGACCAAAGACCAATAAACGTGGATTTTTAAAGAATATTTTTTTTTCAAGGACCAAAGACCAATAAACTTGGATTTTTAAAGAATATTTTTTTCAAGGACCAAAGACCAATAAACGTGGATTTTTAAAGAATATTTTTTTTCAAAGACCAAAGACCAATAAACGTGGATTTTTAAAGAATATATTTTTTTCAAGGACCAAAGACCAATAAACTTGGATTTTTAAAGAATATTTTTTTCAAGGACCAAAGACCAATAAACGTGGATTTTTAAAGAATATTTTTTTTCAAGGACCAAAGACCAATAAACGTGGATTTTTAAAAAATATTCTTTCAAGGACCAATAAAAGTGGATTTTTAAAGAATATTTTTTTTCAAGGACCAAAGACCAATAAACGTGGATTTTTAAAGAATATTTTTTTTCAAGGACCAAAGACCAATAAACGTGGATTTTTAAAGAATATTTTTTCAAGGATCAATAAACGTGGATTTTTAAAGAATATTTTTTTTCAAGGACCAAAGACCAATAAACGTGGATTTTTAAAGAATATTTTTTCAAGGACCAATAAACGTGGATTTTTAAAGAATATTTTTTCAGGGACCAATAAACGTGGATTTTTAAAGAATATTTTTTCAAGGACCAATAAAAGTGGATTTTTAAAGAATATGTTTTCAAGGACCAATAAACGTGGATTTTTAAAGAATATTTTTTCAAGGATCAATAAACGTGGATTTTTAAAGAATATTTTTTCAAGGATCAATAAACGTGGATTTTTAAAGAAAATTTGTTCAAGGACCAATAAACTTGGATTTTTAAAGAATATTTCTTCAAGGACCAATAAACTTGGATTTATAAGGAAGATTTCTTCAAGGACCAATAAACTTGGATTTTTAAAGAATATTTCTTCAAGGACCAATAAACTTGGATTTTTAAAGAATATTTCTTCAAGGACCAATAAACTTGGATTTTTAAAGAATATTTCTTCAAGGACCAATAAACGTGGATTTTTAAAGAAAATTTGTTCAAGGACCAATAAACTTGGATTTTTAAAGAATATTTCTTCAAGCACCAATAAACGTGGATTTTTAAAGAATATTTTTACAAGGATCAATAAACGTGGATTTTTAAAGAATATTCTTTCAAGGACCAATAAACGTGGATTTTTAAGGAATATTTTTTCAAGGATCAATAAACGTGGATTTTTAAAGAATACTTTTCAAGGATCAATAAACGTGGATTTTTAAAGAATATTCTTTCAAGGACTAATAAATGTGGATTTTTAAAGAATATTCTTTCAAGGGCCAATAAACGTGGATTTTTAAAGAATATCTTTTCAAGGACCAATAAACGTGGATTTTTAAAGAATATCTTTTCAAGGACCAATAAACGTGGATTTTTAAAGAATATCTATTCAAGGACCAATAAACGTGGATTTTTAAAGAATATTTTTTCAAGGACCAATAAACGTGGATTTTTAAAGAATATTTTTTCAAGGACCAATAAACGTGGATTTTTAAAGAATATTTTTTCAAGGACCAATAAACGTGGATTTTTAAAGAATATTTTTTCATGGACCAATAAACGTGGATTTTTAAAGAATATTTTTTCATGGACCAATAAATGTGGATTTTTAAAGAATATTTTTTCAAGGACCAATAAACATGGATTTTTAAAGAATATTTTTTCAAGGACCAATAATCATGGATTTTTAAAGAATATGTTTTCAAGGACCAATAAACGTGGATTTTTAAAGAATATTTTTTCAAGGATCAATAAACGTGGATTTTTAAAGAATATTTTTTCAAGGATCAATAAACGTGGATTTTTAAAGAAAATTTGTTCAAGGACCAATAAACTTGGATTTTTAAAGAATATTTCTTCAAGGACCAATAAACTTGGATTTATAAGGAAGATTTCTTCAAGGACCAATAAACTTGGATTTTTAAAGAATATTTCTTCAAGGACCAATAAACTTGGATTTTTAAAGAATATTTCTTCAAGGACCAATAAACTTGGATTTTTAAAGAATATTTCTTCAAGGACCAATAAACGTGGATTTTTAAAGAAAATTTGTTCAAGGACCAATAAACTTGGATTTTTAAAGAATATTTCTTCAAGGACCAATAAACGTGGATTTTTAAAGAATATTTTTACAAGGATCAATAAACGTGGATTTTTAAAGAATATTCTTTCAAGGACCAATAAACGTGGATTTTTAAGGAATATTTTTTCAAGGATCAATAAACGTGGATTTTTAAAGAATACTTTTCAAGGATCAATAAACGTGGATTTTTAAAGAATACTTTTCAAGGATCAATAAACGTGGATTTTTAAAGAATATTCTTTCAAGGACTAATAAATGTGGATTTTTAAAGAATATTCTTTCAAGGGCCAATAAACGTGGATTTTTAAAGAATATCTTTTCAAGGACCAATAAACGTGGATTTTTAAAGAATATCTTTTCAAGGACCAATAAACGTGGATTTTTAAAGAATATCTATTCAAGGACCAATAAACGTGGATTTTTAAAGAATATTTTTTCAAGGACCAATAAACGTGGATTTTTAAAGAATATTTTTTCATGGACCAATAAATGTGGATTTTTAAAGAATATTTTTTCAAGGACCAATAAACATGGATTTTTAAAGAATATTTTTTCAAGGACCAATAATCATGGATTTTTAAGAATATTTTTTTAAGGACCAATAAACATGGATTTTTAAAGAATATTTTTTTAAGGACCAATAAACATGGATTTTTAAAAAATATTTTTTTCAAAGATCAATAAACGTGGATTTTTAAAGAATATTTTTTCAAGGATCAATAAACGTGGATTTTTAAAGAATATTTTTTCAAGGATCAATAAACGTGGATTTTTAAAGAATATTTTTTCAAGGATCAATAAACGTGATTTTTAAAGGATATTTTTTCAAGGATCAATAAACGTGATTTTTAAAGGATATTTTTTCAAGGATCAATAAACGTGGATTTTTAAAGAATATTTTTCAAGGATCAATAAACGTGGATTTTTAAAGAATATTTTTTCAAGGATCAATAAACGTGGATTTTTAAAGAATATTTTTTCAAGGATCAATAAACGTGGATTTTTAAAGAATATTTTTTCAAGGATCAATAAACGTGGATTTTTAAAGAATATTTTTTCAAGGATCAATAAACGTGGATTTTTAAAGAATATTTTTTCAAGGATCAATAAACGTGGATTTTTAAAGAATATTTTTTCAAGGATCAATAAACGTGGATTTTTAGAGAATATTTTTTCAAGGATCAATAAACGTGGATTTTTAAAGAATATTTTTTCAAGGATCAATAAACGTGGATTTTTAAAGAATATTTTTTCAAGGATCAATAAACGTGGATTTTTAAAGAATATTTTTTCAAGGATCAATAAACGTGGATTTTTAAACAATATTTTTTCAAGGATCAATAAACGTGGATTTTTAAACAATATTTTTTCAAGGATCAATAAACGTGGATTTTTAAACAATATTTTTTCAAGGATCAATAAACGTGGATTTTTAAACAATATTTTTTCAAGGATCAATGAACGTGGATTTTTAAAGAATATTTTTTCAAGGATCAATGAACGTGGATTTTTAAAGAATATTTTTTCAAGGATCAATGAACGTGGATTTTTAAAGAATATTTTTTCAAGGATCAATGAACGTGGATTTTTAAAGAATATTTTTTCAAGGATCAATAAACGTGGATTTTTAAACAATATTTTTTCAAGGACCAACAGACCAATAAACGTGGATTTTTAAAATCTATTTTTTCAAGGACCAACAGACCAATAAACGTGGATTTTTAAAAAATATTTTTTCAAGGACCAACAGACCAATAAACGTGGATTTTTAAAAAATATTTTTTCAAGGACCAACAGACCAATAAACGTGGATTTTTAAAAAATATTTTTTCAAGGACCAACAGACCAATAAACGTGGATTTTTAAAAATATTTTTTCAAGGACCAACAGACCAATAAACGTGGATTTTTAAAAAATATTTTTTCAAGGACCAACAGACCAATAAACGTGGATTTTTAAAAAATATTTTTTCAAGGACCAACAGACCAATAAACGTGGATTTTTAAAAATATTTTTTCAAGGACCAACAGACCAATAAACGTGGATTTTTAAAAAATATTTTTTCAAGGACCAACAGACCAATAAACGTGGATTTTTAAAAATATTTTTCAAGGACCAACAGACCAATAAACGTGGATTTTTAAAAAATATTTTTTCAAGGACCAACAGACCAATAAACGTGGATTTTTAAAAAATATTTTTTCAAGGACCAACAGACCAATAAACGTGGATTTTTAAAAAATATTTTTTCAAGGACCAACAGACCAATAAACGTGGATTTTTAAAAAATATTTTTTCAAGGACCAACAGACCAATAAACGTGGATTTTTAAAAAATATTTTTTCAAGGACCAACAGACCAATAAACGTGGATTTTTAAAAATATTTTTTCAAGGACCAACAGACCAATAAACGTGGATTTTTAAAAAATATTTTTTCAAGGACCAACAGACCAATAAACGTGGATTTTTAAAAAATATTTTTTCAAGGACCAACAGACCAATAAACGTGGATTTTTAAAAATATTTTTTCAAGGACCAACAGACCAATAAACGTGGATTTTTAAAAAATATTTTTTCAAGGACCAACAGACCAATAAACGTGGATTTTTAAAAAATATTTTTTCAAGGACCAACAGACCAATAAACGTGGATTTTTAAAAAATATTTTTTCAAGGACCAACAGACCAATAAACGTGGATTTTTAAAAAATATTTTTTCAAGGACCAACAGACCAATAAACGTGGATTTTTAAAAAATATTTTTTCAAGGACCAACAGACCGATAGAGTAGATTTTTAAAGGGTTCTATTCATGGACCAACGGACCCATAAACGTGGATTTTTAAAGAATATTTTTTCAAGGACCAACAGACCAATAAACGTGTATTATTAAAGAGTATTTTTCTAGGATCAGCTGAGGGTAGGGTATTTTTTAGAATAACGGCCACGTGTTATTCTGTATCTGACTTTTCAAAATTGAATTTTAAATAATGTTTAAAGTAAGTATTTCAAATTTTCAAATCACTTCCCAAATCGTTGTATACCAATTCAAGGTGTGTGGCGCCAACACTCAGATCTTCCCAAGAAAGATAAACAACATTATGAGTAAACACGCTGTTACTCTCCGGCATCACGTCCATTGCCGATGGACGTATGACCAGTTTCACAATTCTCTCCCATATCGAAATTCTCACACACGCATTATCTTCTGCATGTGAGTCCACTCACTTATCTACTAGACGATCTCGTTGAGGCCATGCATAAAATTAAATGTTTGCACTTTGTCAAAGAGTTGCACAATGGGTCTTTTGGATACAAAAAAAAAATAGAAATATGAAAAAAAATATAAATATATCTTCCGATTTTATAGACGATTTGTTAATTCCAAAATCAAATTTCTTTACACCAGAAGAAAGTGTTCAAAATCTTTCATTTTGAAATTTACCAAGGAGGGTTTTAGTAAAATCATTACACAATAGAACTATTTCAGAGTCTCCATCTGTAAACCCTAGAACCCAACAGTGACCTCAATAACAAATTTCTTATTCTCCAATATCAAATTCAGTAAAATTTAGAACGCATATTCAAAACAATCGAAGACTCTCTATCTTAGACACCAAAAGGGATCCGCATTCTGAAACAATTTGCAAAATCACCACCAACAGAGACCTTAATATTAAATTTCGTGATTCCAGTTCATCAATATTCAATTTAGTACCACTTTGTATTTTTCGAACAATTAAAGTACACCTTCCCAAAACACCACCATTACCTTAATATAAGATTTCGTAATTCCAACTCTATTGGTTCACACAGATCCAAATTGTACCAAATATAGTACACATAAGTACAAATTTCCAAAACATGCTACATATCCCCATCCTTTACTCCAAATTTCCAAAACTACTTTCTTACCTCAATCATAAAATCCCATCATTATCCCTAATTCCAAATCCAAGTTTAACTAAATTTAGTACACATAAGTACGAATTTCCAATTCTTCCTACATACTTAATCCTGCACTACCACAGTAATCCCATTTCAAGACTCCACCCCTATTGTTGCGCTCAAATAAAATTGTAACCAAATATAGTACCATGCAGTACACATAAGTACACAATTGGAAAACTACCTCCATATCCAAATACTACACTCGAACAGTAATCTTAATTTCAAATGTCAGGATTGCATCTCTATCGGTTCACATAAATCCGAATTGTATCAAATTTGGTACATTTTAGGTCATATAAGTACAAATTTTACAAAACTACTTACATATCCAAATTCTACACTCCGACACGTATCTTATTTCCAATTTTCAGGATACCAGCTCTATTGGTTCACCCAAATTCAAATTGTACCAAATTTAGTACATACATACATACAGTCCAAAAGAAATCTTATTTCCAAATTCCAATTTGGTTCTGCCAAAATTTAAATTGTACCAAATTTAGTACCATTTAATGCACATACGTACGAATTTTCAAAACTACCTACATTCTCAGTTCTACAATGCAATAGTAATCTTATTTACAAATTTCAGAGATTCCATGTCTCTTTATTCTCCCTAAATTTAAATTGTACCAAATTCAGTACGGTTTAGTACACATAAGTAATCTTATTTTTAAATTACAGAATTCCAGCTTTATCGATTCACCCAAATCGAAATTCTACCAAATTTAGTACAATATAGTACTTTTTATGTACATAAGTACAAATTTCCAAAATTACCTTCATATCCCAATCCTACACTCCGCCAGTAATGTTAATTACAAATTTAAGGATTCCAGCTCCATCCGTTCCTCTAAATTCAAATTGTACTAAATTTAGTACCGTTTAGTACTTCTCGTATACATCAGTACATACGTCCACAACTACCTACATACATCGCCTCTACTCCTCACCTTTGATTCCCATTCCAAATTTCAAGTTTTCGTTCACATGATGATACGAAATCGAACCAAGTGTAGTACATTTTAGTATTTTTCGTACACTTATGATGGGAATTTCCACAAACCCTTTGGTACATCTGCCATACACTCCATCAGTGACCTTCATTCGAAATTTAAGAGTTCTAGATCTACTGCTTCCTCGAATACAAAGGGTACCATATTTAGTACCTTTTAATAATTTTCGTACCGTTCTATTATGAATTTCCAAATACCCAGCCTTATCTGACCACTTCCCAAATCCTCACCCAAGATTCTAGCTTCAGCCGTTTCGTCTGGGCGTTAATGAATCATTAAGTCAGTCAATAAGTTTGTCAATTACTTACATATAGATTAGCAAGCAAAAAAGCTGTAGGTTCGGCCGGGCTGAACATTGAATACCCTCCACCATTTGAAACAAATTTGGCTATTTTCAAAAAAAAAATCCGTTAAAAATTCTGTTAAAATCTTAAAAATACTTAGGGGCCATAAAAAGACGTGGACCTGCACAGACAATTTTCTCTCTTAGGATGTAGTATCCACCACGAACTTTAAATACCAAATTTGAAACAATTCCGGTGAATAAATTCGCTAAAATGATCAAAATACCGAATATCGGGAGGCACCGTAATATGGGGTCTCTACGAAGACGTGGACCTGCACGGCCAATATTCTGTCTTAGGCTGCAGTATCCATTATGAACTTCAAATACTAAATTTGAAACAATCTGGTGAATAAATTCGCTACATTCATCAAAATACCGAATATCGGGAGGAACCGTTATATGGGGGCTATACGAAAACGTGGACCTGCACAGACAATTTTCTGTATTAAGCTGTAATATCCATTACGAACTTCGAACACCAAATTTGAAACAATTCCGTCGAATAATGTCGCTAAAATCGTTAAAATACCGAAAATCGGAAGGGTACCGTTATATGGGCGCTATACGAAGACGTGGACCTACGTGGCCCATTTGCAATGCCAAAAGTCCTGCAGACATAATACACATTTGAGTAAAATTTTATCAACCTACTTCATTTCGTTCGGAAGGTAGAGTGATTTCCACAGACGGACGGACATTGATTAATAGACATAGAATTTTATGCTGATCAAGAATATATATACTTTGTGGGATCTAACATGTATATTTCGAGGTGTTACAAACGGAATGACAAACTCAACAAACCCTCCATACTATGGTGGAGGGTATAAAAAATCCAGGATTAAAATGGAGTTGGTTCTGAAAAATATTCTTAAAAAAATTCCAGTTTATAGTTTCCCTGATTCTTCCTTAATCGATATTCCTATTACACACACAGTCAAAAATTAATCATTCTTTGGTGATCTATGCTATTGGAACTCCCATCAACTCTCAAATCTCTAGCAATCGGTCACCCCACAACTTGGCAGAGTTCCAAATCATTGCGTACAATACATAGTCCGCAATTCATTAATAACATTTATTTTCGCATTTTTATGATGCGTTTGGCTTGTTTACAGCTCCCCTCAATTTTTTGTTGCCTTACTGAAAACTGTTTGGCAGCGTTTTTTATTATTTCTCGGCGATAATCTGTTTGGGGTTTCCTTGTAATTCCTGTTTTTCTTTTTCTGTTTCGTCTTTCATAAAATTTTCATGAATTGTTGGCAGTTCATAAATACCGACGTTTTATAATTTTTGTTTGCTTTTATTTTTGGGGACTTTTTATTATTTTTTAACCGCAGATCTGTTATTTAGTTAATGGCTGGCAGTCCAAGCGGTCAGCGCAGAAGTTAAATATATTGAATTCATGTCTTTTGTGATTTTTTTTTTCCTGAACCGGATTTGTTCTGTCGTTACGTTAACCATTGTCTGTCCATCCGTTAGTCCGTCCATTCATGCAAAACATTCCATAAAAAAAACCGTCCAGTTGCTAAAATCAGAATGTATCATCACTTCAATTGAAAGTGTCGACCGACAGCCAGTGACTGATTAAAATTTATTTTTTTTATTTTTGTGGGAGAAGCTTGTTTTCTGGTAAAGCTTCCCCTACCTTTGGGCCGATGATTTCTGTTTTCGTTGCTGTTGTTGTTATTTTTTTATTTGTAAATGTCAAGGTCACCACTGTAAATGCCATAATAATTCAATTAAAGTCTTCCATTTGAAGATTTATAATGCCGTCACATTGACTGGACACGCAGGATCATAAATCACGTGCGGTCTACAACCCAAAAGAAGATTTAAGATCCGCAAATGTATCCTGGAACTATGAAGAATGCGCAAATGAAAAGAAATAACAAACAAAACAAAACTTTTGTACTCTGTAAGGCATATAAATTACTTAATAAATAGTTAAATAGTTAACACTTTACGCTGCAGGGGCAGTGCTCTGTTGAGGCAGATATGTTAGGTGTAGAACTTAAAAATTAACATTTTTGTTTAAAACAAATAAATTAATTGCACTGTGTAACAACAAAAATATTAATTACAAAAAAAGAAAACTGTTGCATAGTGTGATCTGATGAAAATTTTGTAGCGAAGTCGGAGTCGAAAATAAAAAAGATTTTTATACCCTCAGCCATATGGCTAGAAGGGGTATATATCATTTGATACGGCCAAAACATGCGTCATCGAAATAACGGTTTGAGACCCTAAGTCAATTTGGATCAAATCTGTTTCAGGACATTTTGAGTCGATCTAGCGATGTCCGTCCGTCCATCCGTTTGTCTGTCCAGCTGGCTGGTGCGCACGATAATTATCGAAGGGAATATCCAATTTTGTCCAAACTTGAAACATCGTAACATAATTGTCAAACTTAGAACGAATTCGGAGATGGGTAATATCAGACCACTCCTTTTGGTACCTCCGCCACAAAAGGTCGAAATTTCGAAAAAATACTTTAGTGAACAGAAAAAGAAAGGATAATTCGATTTGGCTTGTACTTTGAAAAACCTAATGTTTGTAAGGTACGAAAATGGACAATATCGGTCCGCTCCAATAAGTAGCTCCCCCACAAAGGGTCAACATTTTTTAATAATTATAACTCTTATAAAATACGATATAAGAGACCGAATGTCTCAAAATTACACACATCACAATATTTTGTCTAATATGGAATATGTCGGACTATTCCTTCTGGTACCTCCCCCACAAAGGGTCAAAATTTTCAATAAAGAAAGCAATCATAAAATCCAAAATAATCATCCGATTATTTTCATATTTCACACATCCCATTATTTCTACTAAAGGAAGATATGCTGTGAAGTTGGGATATATCGGTCCACTCCTTCTGGTACCTCTCCCAGAAAGGGTCAAAATTTTTGAATATCCATAAAGCTCATAAAGAGCAAAATTACAATCCGATTATATTCAGACTTGGCACACCTCAATATTTCCATCAACACAAAATCAGTTTAAAAGATGGTAGAGATCGGACCATTCCTTCTGGTACTACCCCTTCAAAGGGTCAATTTCTACTAACATAAGATATGCTGTGAGTATTGGATATATCGGTCCACCCCATTAAGTACCTTACCCACAAAAGGGTCAAAATAATGAATATTTATGAAGCTTCTAAAGGGCGAAATTAACATCCGATCCCATTCAGACTTGGTACATTTTAATATTTCCATTAACACAAGATCTGTCACAAAGATGGTAGAGATTGAATCATTTCTTCTGGTACCTCACCCACATAAGGTTAAAAGTTAAAAAAAGCTCAAAGAAAGCGGAATAAGCATCCAACTCTCTTCAAATTTTACACATGCAAACATTTTTGCCAGTACAAGATCTGTTGTGAAAATGATATATATCTGCGAACCCCGTCTGGTATCTCAGCCACAAAGGGTCAAAATTTTCAATTTCTTTATTTGTCATGACTTGCGAAAAAAGTCAGTGATTCTTTACAAATTGCTATACCCAAATATTTCTCTCAACCAGAAACCTGATCCAAATTGGATATAAATGTTCGATTTGTATCTTGTAACTTTGCCCAGGCCATTATTTTTATCTGTATTAGATGAAGTTTGAAAATGGAATGCTTCGATCCGCTATATCTGTTACCTCATGCATATTTCCACATCTTCTAAAAATTTGCACATATACACTCTGAGGGTCTATCGTGAATATTTCAAGGAGTTACAAACGGAATGACAAAGCTAATATACCCTTCATATTATGATGGAGGATATAAAAATCTAATTTAGGATGATAACATATATGGTGGACAATAACCGTAAAATCGGATAAAGATGTATATCGAAGGACACAAAAAAATCTGGACCAATGTCGATAAAATTTGGCAGAGGTATTTTCGTGCTGTATCTGATTTACGGTATCAAACATCCTTGTTGTGGAGTGCCTATCACGCATGAGAGGGACTTAAAACTCCTGATCAGATGAAACATATATATATGAGCTAAGGCTACATATATGAATCGACTTTCACCAAAATTTGAAGTACTAGCTTCTAGGCTGAATTTCGTTGGAATTGTTAAGATTCAGTTTATTTGGTCTGATATTAGTCATTTGGTGCACAATTGACCCGAAATCCGTTGAAGATATATGTGGGAGCTATATCCAAATCTGAACCGATTTTGACAAAATTTAAGGCATTTATTTCAGAGCTGTATCCAATATCTGGTACCAAAGATCATTGTTGTGGAGATCATATTACATCATATTACATATATATATATATATATAGGAGCTATAGCTATATCACAAATTTTGAAGTACTTGTTTCTAGGAGTTCGAGTTCAATCAGTTAATTTGGTCAATAATAAGTCATTTGGTGCACAATTAACCCGAAATCAGTTGAAGATATATATTGAAGCTATATCTAAATTTTGAACGAATCTCAACAATTTCAATAGGGTTCGTCCTTGGGCCAAAAAAATATTGTTTGGAAAATTTCATCTCAATCCGATAAAAAAATGCTATCTGCATTTTTTTCACAAAAATATATAAACAGACGGACGGACAGACGGACGAACAGACGGACTGACATGCATAAATCGACGTGATTCTATGAAAATCCTCAAAAGTAGCTATGAGTCTATCTCGCTTCCTTCTCCATGTTACAAACAAATGCCCAAAGACGTAATACGTAATAATCAGGAGATAGTTCTTAAAAAACATTGGAATAGTAAAATTCTTTTAAGTTCGTACTCTTCGAGAAGTCCCACTCTCGAGTAAAACAAACAAATCGGTGCTCCCTTGAAACGAACTGAAACACCAATTTAAACCAGTAAAGAAAGTCCTAAAGTCGGGCGGGCCGATTTTATGATACCCTACACCACTTTGCTAATTTAGTAGAGGTCCACATAACAATTAAAAGTTTTTATGGAAGAATTCAATCATACACGCTATAATTATAATTTAAAATTCAAAGGACTAAATATGCCAAAGCATTTGTATCTTTTAAATTCGGATTTGTATTGCCCATTTGTTGCAAAATTAATTTGAAATCAGATAAAGATATATATGAGAGCTATATCCAAATCTGAACCGATCTCCATAAAATTTGGCAAAGATATTTCTGAGCTGTATTTGATATATTTCCCAAAATATTGTTGTTACAGATTGCATATTACGGCAGTGGGTAACAAATATAACAAATCGGATGAACAGTATATATGGGAGCTATATGGGAGCTATATCTTCTAGACTCAATTCGGTCGTAAGTGCCTAATTCTATACCATTTAGACAAGTATTAGACGTTTGGTGCGCAATAAAAAGTAAATCGGACGAAGTTATATATGGAAGCTATATCCAAATCTGAACCGATCTCGATAAAATTTAGTAAAGGTATTTCTGAGCTGTATTTGATATATTTTTTCCCAAATATTGTTGTTGTATTGAGTACATATTACGGCTGCGGAGGACAAAAATAACAAATCGGATGAACAATTTATATGGGAGCTATAGCTAGATGTGAACCGATTTCGATCAAATTTTGCATACTTATTTTCAGGCCTAATTTGATTCTATGTGCAAAATTCCATACTATTCGGACTGATATTACACGTTTGGTGTTCAATAAAAGGCAAATCGGACGAAGATATATATGGGAGCTATATCTAAATTTTTACCGATTATCTCCAATTTCAATAGGGTTCGTCCTTGGGCCAAACAAATGATTTTTGCAATAAATGCGAACTGTACTTTGTTATAAAAATACATGGACGGACATGCATAAATCAACTCAGAAAGTGATTCTATGCAGATCATCAAAAAGAACTATGGGTCTACCTTTTGCCTGTTACAAACAAATGCACAAAGACATAATACCCTGACCACCTTGTGGTGTAGGGTATAAAAATTGTGCCAAATACATAAGTCAGATCTGTGATTTATTATGCTTCAAAAAATATGCAATAAAGACTAAAAGTACGGGCCGGTTACGCGGACCGGACCAGCTACTATTATTATATATTTATACCATATATCAACCAATTGAAGATCTGGAGGCTAGAAAGTGGCAAAAAGCCAAAGACAATAAAAAAACCAAAACAAACTAAAAATTTGCATCACATGTTCATATTGTATTTTTGGAATATTTCAACAACAAACGTATTTTAAAAATATATTCTAGTATATTTTTGAAAAAAAAAAAACACAAAAAAATCACAACAAAACTTTTGTGACTCACAGACGTGTGCATAAAGATGTTTATGGCCTGTGCAAATTGAAAGTATCCACACTGTCTACTTCCTTATTCATGGATATGAATTGGGCCCATGGAACATTCGGCAAATGTATTTCCTCAAGCCGATTTTTTTCTTTTTTTATAGATAATAAAAATTACAGAAAATTAATAAATACGAAATGATTTTATTTCTTGTTTTTTTTTTTACAAAAATATACTGTTTAATTATTTTCCACAGAAAAATAAAATGAATGCATGTTTGGCGCCATGTCATTTCAGCTATGCGCTCACAAAAAATGTAATTTTAGTCATCCAAATTGCTCGGAGATGCATCTGTCGTTTTTTTATGTCATTGTGACATCTAAAATTAATAAATTGCCTGTCAAAAATCTTCTAAGAAACAAAATTTTGTATTTTACTCAAGGTGGTGACAAAAAATACCGAAATATTTCACTTGAATTCCTAGAAATAATGGATGAGTACTTAAATTTAATTGCTAATTATTAGTGATTGGTTACACATTTTTAAATAATATAAACATATGTACATTATGTATGTGTTGAACAAAAAACTTTTTTTTTAAAAAATTCTGATGGTCCCTCAAAAAAGAAAGTGTAAAAATTCACTATTATTTGAGTTATGATAATTGAAAAAAAAAATTCTTAACAAAATCCACGATTGTTTTTTTGATAGTCCTTCAAAAAATATTTTTAAAAATGCACGATTCAAGGGTGAGATGAAAAACCTGCAACTAACTTCAGACTGCTGTCATTCCTAAGCCACTCGTCCGACAGCTGTTAAAATTATTCCAGTGACAGCTCATTATATTGTTTACAAGCTACAGATACAAAAGCATTTTCGTGAGAATTTTCCAGAAAAAAAGTTATTCGCGATCAAGCGTGATAGTGTTATATTTGTCAGGAAATCCACAATTGGCTATCTTTAGAGCACTCCAGCATTTAAATGTGAATAAATCTTTTGTGTCACGTACCATCGCCCGTTACCGTGATGCTGGTAGCGTAGCCTGACGTCAAGATAGTGGACGGATCAAGACAGCAACATCAGCAGAAATGGTTCGAAAAGCGAAAGAAGCGACTTTATCGAAACCCGCGTCGCAGTGACCGAAAAATGGCTCACGAGCTGAACATATTGCAATATTCCATTCGGCAAATATTGAAAAATTAGCTCGGGGTAAAGCTATTGAAATTCCAAGAAGTGTAAGAACTTACACCGCAACAGAAAGAAAATAGACTCAAAAGAGCTAAAGAGTTGCTTCACTTGGCCGAAAGTGGAGAACTGCCGAATTTGGTTTTCTCCGATGAGAAAGCATTCGTTGACCAGCAGTTTTTAAACAAACAACATGATCGTGTTTACTTGCAAAGAGGTCAGATGAAAATATGCACCTTCGATTGGCCTCCAGAACTCAAGCGCCATGGTGATGGTGTGGTCCGCTATAGCAGCCGATGGTCGCTCTCCGCTCATATTAATCGGTCGTGGCATCAGAATGAATGCCGAATATTATCGCGAGAATATTTTGGAGGGCGTATTAAAGCCTTGGGTACGCAAGCATTTCCGCCGCAAGCCTTGGACTTTCCA
Organism: Musca domestica; assembly: GCF_030504385.1. Classification (NCBI taxonomy): domain Eukaryota; kingdom Metazoa; phylum Arthropoda; class Insecta; order Diptera; family Muscidae; genus Musca; species Musca domestica. Next base: position 273,939 of record NW_026712228.1, on the reverse strand, counting down.
ACAGGACTCAGCACCATTGCACTCGGCACGCGCCAGCCAAGAGTGGTTACAAAATGAGGTTCCTCGCTTCATTTTCAACGCACAATGGTCACCAAAATCCCCGGATACCAATCCGTTGGACTATTGTGTCTGGAGTATTTTGGAAAGCAAGGTTGGCCCCTAAAAATGCCAAAGTGTCGATCACCTCAAGCAAGCGCTTCGCCGGGAATGGGCCAAAATACCGCAGAACAACATTCGAACAACATTTAGCGTGTGACGGTTTCATTGGCCGTTTGTAGGTTATAATTCGTGCCAAAGGTGACAAATTCGAACAAATCTAAACTTATTCTAAAAGTTGATGCTATTTCCGACATTTTTTGCTTTCATTTAATAAAATTTAAAAAAAAAATGTAAAAATTATGGCGATTATTGTTTTGGTCCTCCTGCAAAATATATTCTTAAAAAATAAACGACTATTGCTTTGATAGTTCTTAAAAACATATTCTTAAAAAATCCACTATCATTGCTTTAATAGTTCTTCAAAAATATTCTTAAAAAATCTATGATTATTGCTTGAATAGCCCTAAAAAATCCACAATTATTGCTTTGTTGGTCCTTCAAAACTATTCTTAAAAATTTACAATTAGTGCTCCGATAGTCCTTCAAAAATATTCTTAAAAAATCCACGATTATTGCTTTGATAGTCCTTTAAAAATAATCTTAAAAATTCACAATTAGTGCTCTGATAGTCCTTCCAAAAATATTATAAAAAAATCAACGATTATTGCTTCGATAGTCCTTCAAAAGATATTCTATAAAAAATCCACGTTTATTGGTTTAATAGTCCTTCAAAAAATATTCCTAAAAAATACACGACTATTGCTTTGGTCCTCCTTGCAAAATATATTCTTAAAAAATCAACGACTATTGCTTTGATAGTTCTTAAAAAAATATTCTTAAAAAATACACTATCATTGCTTTAATAGTCCTTCAAAAATATTCTTAAAAAATCCAGGATTATTGCTTTAATAGCCCTGAAAAATCCACGATTATTGATTTGATGGTCCTTCAAAAATATTCTTAAAAATTCACAATTAGTGCTCCGATAGTCCTTCAAAAAATATTCCTAAAAAATCACAATTATTGCTCCGATAGTCATCTACATATCAATCGACAAACCAAAAATGGTTCGTGTCAATGCTAAAATCAATACCTTTGCTGGTATTGCCACATTTGCGAATGTACACATCATAAAGGCATTGCCTTTATACGCAACAAAATTCAGATGGTGTAAACATTAAATACGCCCAATTGGAGGTTGTTATGATATGCATTTTTTAACAATTTTTAAATATTTAAATAAATTTTCGTTCAAAACTCTCAATTCCAAAATTGGTTTGACAGTTCATTGTCCCAGCAGCTGTGTCGATACGACTACCTGTCCTCTTCTACAATGGTATCTACATAGGGATTATTTACATTAATTTTCAGAATTTTTATAGCATACTTTTAGGCTGTACCCACAAGTGTTTCAACTAAAATGCTCAATTTGACAGCATTTATATTTTTATACCCACAAGTTGGTCAGGGTATTATGTCTTTGTGCATTTGTTTTTAACAGACAAAAAGAAACGAGATAGACCCATAGTTATTTTTTATGATCTACATAGAATTACATTTTGAGTCGATTTATGCATGTCCGTGCGTGCGTCCGTCCGTCTGTCCATGTATTTTTGTAAAGATGAAATTTTGCACAAATCATTTGTCAGCCCAAGGACGAACCCTATTGAAATTGGAGATAATCAGTAAATCGGTAGCTCTTATATATATCTTCGTCCGATTTGCCTTTTATTGTGCACCAAACGTGTAATATCTGCCCGAATAGTATGGAATTTTGCACATACAACCAAATTAGACCTGAAAATAAGTGTGTCTAATTTCATCGAAATCGGTTCAGATATAGCTATAGCTCCCATATATATTGTTCATCCGATTTGTTATTTTTGTCCTCCGCAGCCGTAATATGCACTCTGTAAATACAATATTTGGGAAAATATATCAAATGCAGCTCAGAAATACCTTTGCTAAATGTTATCGAGATCGGTTCAGATTTGGATATAGCTCCCATATATAACTTCGTCCGATTTACCTTTTATTGTGCACCAAACGTCTAATATTTTCCCAAATGTGATGGAATTTGGCACATACGACCGAATTGAGTCTAGAAGGTAGAAGACTCAATTTCGTGAAGATCGGTTCAGATATAGCTATAGCTCCCATACATATTGTTCATCCGATTTGTTGTATTTGTTACCCACAGCCGTAATATGCACTCCGTAACAACGATATTCAGGGAACTATATGAAATACAGCTCAGAAATACCTTTGCTAAATTCTATCGAGAACGGTTCAGATTTAGATATAGCTCCCACATTTATCTTTATCTGATTTTAAATTAATTTTGCACCAAATGGGCAAATTCGGACTTGAATTTAAAAGATACAAATGCTTCGGCATATTTAGTCCTTTGAATTTTAAATTATAATTATAATCATAGCGTTTATGATTGAATTCTCCCATAAAAACTTTTTATTGTTATGTGGAGCTTAACTAAATTAGCAAAGTGGTGTAGGGTATCATAAAATCGGCCCGCCCGACTTTAGGACTTTCTTTACTGGTTTTTCATAAAAAAATCAAAGCTTTGCATTAATTTTTTACACTTTTTAAATCATTTTAAAAATAAGGAAAATGATATCAAATAAATGAAAACAACTTATTGTGCTGATGTGCAAAAATACATATACTTTGTGGGGTAGAAAATGTATATATTCGATGCTTTGCAATACAGGAACAAAACTGTTTTATTTTAACATCAGTACAAAGACAACAACTGACCTTACTATGTCACCTTGTGAATACACTAAACGAAACAGGTATTTCCCCTTTTACCACCTGTTGTCATTTTATATTCACCACCAATTGACTCTCTTAACTACCCTGTGTTGTCATGACAACCGTTACATCTGACACTTCAGATGGAAAAGGAATACAACGCGTTTGCAACAAAACGAAAACTGAAAATTTTCAATAAATTATTAAATTAATTTTCGTGTCCTAAACAATGTTTCGCCGTTCCAAGTTATCATTTCCAAATACCAAAGATGATCGCATTAAAATCATCAACGAACGTATTAATTTAACCGAGAAACATTTAATGGAAATGTGTTTGACATTTTCCGATTGCACAAGGAAAATGGCAAAGTAAATACGTATGTGACATCGTTGGTGAGCAAAAAAAAGTGCTAATGGCTTCTATCTTTCTTCTAGGTTTCGTGATTGCTATGATGAACTGTCGAAAAGTTTGAAGCATTATGCCGACGAGGAGGACATAAATGAAAGTCTCGCAGAGGGCTTAAAAAATGTCACAAATGCCGTGACAGTTATGGCCGATTATATGGACATCCATGTGCATCGCATGGAAATAAAGGTAAGTATATTTTAATTTAGTGCTGAGGATTTGAAGGAAGGTATATTTGAAAAATCCTCGGATCGTCCATTTCAACTCGTTCATGGATTCTCATTTCGGGCCGAGTAGAACCTCCCCCTTCAACTTGCCTAAAGACTCCGAAATGAATCTTTTGTTAACTCCCTTTTTATTTAGTGTTAATCCCATTTCAAGCCATTTGATTCAAGCTCGTCTGAAGACTTCCATTCCAGCTCGTACTCAATTTATCTATTAGCCCGTCTTTAGACTCCCTCCCCACTTTGGGATGATGCAATCAAAAATCAGTAAAGAAAGGCCAGAAGTCCGGCGGGGCTCTACAGTAATAATCTATTGTATGATATATTTGGAAGCTATATCAGAGTCTGATAACTGGCACCAAATATCGTTGTTGGGGAGACCATTTATGCGTATAATTTGATATACGAACTTCCAGGCTGAAATCATTTATATGCGCCAAAATCCATTCAATTCGGACTTATATTAACTATTTGGGCTTATATTAACTTGAAAACGAGTAAAGATCTATACGGGAGCTATATCCAAATTTGAACCGATCTCAATAAAATTTGGCAAATGTATTTAAAATTTGGTAAAGGTATAATTTTTAAATTTCGCCGAATATCGTTATTAATGAGAATATGTTTTTTTTTTTTTTTTGCTGTGTAGGACAAAAATTACAAATCGGATGTACAATACATATTAGAGCTATAGCTAGATTTGAACCAATTTCCAACAAATTCAATATACTTGTTTCTAGCCTCAATTTTGTCGTATGTTCTATCCTATTTTGACGAATATACCACATTTGGTGCATTTGGGCAAATTGGACGAAGATATATGTTTAAATTTTAACCGATTATAGGGTTTGCCCTTGGAAAACCCATAATTACAGTGGGTAATTTAACTCCTCACAAAAAATATTTAATGTAGGTCAACATTTTAATATAGCTTCCCCGTTGGCTATTGAACTAAAAAGAAACAAGTTAAAAAGCAGCAAGTTCGGTCGGGCCGAACTTTGAATACACTCCACCATTAAGAACGAATTTGGAAATTTTCAAAAAATAAAATCCGTAAAAAATTTTGTTAATTTCCTAAAAATACCGAATATTGACGTTATTTTGGAATACGACATGGACCTACATAGGCAGTATTTGTCATAAGCCATTACCATATACAAATTCGAAACTTGAAATAAACTGTGAATAATGTAGCTACAATCATCAAAATACCGTATATAGGGAGGTATCGTTATATCGGAGCTATACAAGACCTGGACCTGCATAGACAATTTTCTGTGACAGGCTGTAGCATCCATTACGATCTTCAAGTACGACATCTCAATCAATTTCGGTGCGTATTGTACCTAAAATCGTCAAAATACCGAATATATGGAGGTATTGATATATAAGGGCCTATGCTAACACCTGGACCCACATAGACAATTTTCTGTCACAGCCTGAAGTTCCCATCACGAACTCTAAATACGTAATTTGAAACTACTCCGGTGAATAACGACGCTAAAATCGTCAAAATACCGAATATCGGGAGGTACCGTTATATGGGGGCTATATGAAAACGTGGACCTACATGACCCATTTACTAAGTTAACCTGCCTGATGGCAAAAAAATATGTGTGCAAAATTTTAGCCTTCTATCTCAATTCGTTCGAAAGATAGCGTGTTTACAACAGACAGACATACGGACATCGCTAAATCGACTTAGAATTTTACGCTGATCAAGTTTATGTATACTTTGTTTGGTCTAAAATTTATATTTCGAGGAGTTACAAACAAACGGAAAGGAAAGTTAATATACCCTCCATAGTATGGTGGAGGGTATAAAAAGAGCATTATCTATAATATTCACAATTAAATTCGATAATAGTCCTTCTCGAATGTTGTTAAAAAATGTTCACGATTATAACGCTAATAGTCCTTTTAGAATATTTTTAAAAAAATTCCACGATTATAACACTTATAGAGCTTTTAAAATATTCTTAAACAAATTCCACGATTATGACACTTATCGTCTTTTTAGAATATTTTTTAAAAATCCACAATTATAACACTTATAGACCTTTTAGAAAATTATCAAAAAGTATTAAAAAATCTACGATTGTTGAATTAAAAGTCCACAAAAAATATTCTTTAAAATCCACGGTTATTGGAGTAAAAGCCCTTAGAAAAAATATACTTAAAGAAATCCGCGATTGCTAAACTAAAATTCTTTGAAAAAAATATTCTTTAAAAGCCAGCTAGAGTTTTTTTCTAACTCAGTCTACAGTCCTTGATTGTACTTCAAAGCTCTACTAAATTGACTCTTGTGCTAGGAATAATATTTCAACAATTTTTAATTACAGATCTATTTATTTATTTTTTTTTTTTTTTTTTCATTTCAGATTATAAATGAAATGACTCAATTTGAAAATTTATGCAAAACGAGCCGAGATAATTTGCGTACCGCAGTCATAGCGCGAGATAAGGAGGTTTTAAAGCAAAGACAGATGCTAGATTTAAAAAACAAATTCTCAGCCAATAATGTGAGTGGAACCACATACTATATAATTCAAAATTTCCAATTATAATCCTCTACATATTTCCATTATTAATTTCAGTCGGCCGCCGATCCCGAGTTGCTTGAAACCCAAAAGGATTTAAATCGTACAAATAAAGAAATCGACAATGTTATTTGTGAATTTGAAAAACGTAAATTGTCTAATCTCAAAACAATTTTGACTGATTTCATTTTGATTGCAATGAAATTCCATACGAAATCATTGGAAGCGCTAACGGCCAGCTATTACGATGTCTCAAATATTGATGAGCGTGGTGATTTTATAGAATTTCAAAAACTTATGAAATCGAAAACTGAAACACAAGATAAGAAGACAACAAAGAATAAAAAGGCAAATAGCCTTAGATCATCTCAGTCAATGGAGAGTTTGGATAGAGATCAATTGTTGAGTCCCCTCAAGAGAATGGGTCGCATGTCAAAGTCAACAAAAAATTTAACGGAGGCAAAAAACGATGACGACGACGATGAAGATGATGACGACGACGAGGATGAAGAAGACGATGAGGAGGAAGATGATGAGGAAGACGAAGAGGTACAATTTTATAATGTTATACAATATAAGGGGAATATAGAATAGGAGGAAGGGTCTATATAGACACCGCTAAAGTATTTTTTTCAGAATCCTTTTGGAGAAGTCTATACAGACTCCTTTTCAAAAATGTAGAAAATAGCAACAAATTTTAGAATTTGTTCGAATTTGTCACCTTTGGTACGAATTATGGCCTTCAAACGGCCAATAAAACCGTCACACGCTGCCCGAATGTTGCTCTGCGGTATTTTGACCCATTCCTGGCGAGGCGCCTGCTTGAGGTGATCGACACTTTGGTGTTTTTAGTGTCAACCATACTTTCCAAAATACTCCAGACACAATAGTCCAACGGATTGGTATTCGGAGATTTTGGTGGCCATTGTGCGCTGGATATGAGGAACCTCATTTTGTAATCATTCTTGGGTGGCGCGTGCTAAGTGTGATGTTGCTGAGTCCTGTTGGAATGTCCAAGGTCTGCGGCCAAAATGTGCTCAATGCTTTAATACATCCTCCAGAATATTTTCGCGATAATATCCGGCATTTATTCTGATGCCACGGTCGATTAATATGAGCGGAGAGCGACCATAGGCGGCCCACACCTTCACCACCATGGCCGGCGCTTGAGTTCTGGTGGCCAACAGAAGGTAAACATTTTCAGCTGATCTCTTTGGCAAGTAAACACGATCATTTTGTTTGTTTACAAACTGCTGGACAGGACAACGAATGTTTTCTCATCGGAGCGGAGAAAACCAAATTCGGCAGTTCACCACTTTTGGCCATGCGAAGCAACTCTTTAGCTCTTTTGAGTCTATTTTCTTTTTGTTGCGGTGTAAGTTCTTGCACTTTCTGGAATTTTAATGGCTTTACCCTAAGCTAATTTTTCAATGTTTGCCGAATGGAATATTGCGATACGTTCAGCTCACGAGCCATTTTTCGGTCACTGCGTCGCGGGTTTTGATCAAGTCGCTTCTTTACTTTTCGAACCATTTTTGCTGATGTTTCTGTTTTCTTCCGTCCACTTCCTTGAGATCGGGCTAAGCTACCAGTATCACGGTAACGAGCGATGGTACGAAACACAAAAGATTTATTCGCATTTAAATGCTGGAGTGCTCTCACGATAGCCACTTGTGGTTTTCCAGCCAAATTAAAAGAAATCACACAATCACGCTTGAATACCATCACGAAGAACTTTTGTCCTGGAAAATTCTCACCAAAATGCTTTTGTACGCTTGCAAAGAATATAATGAACTGTCACTGGAATAGTTTTAACAGCTGTCGGACGAGTGGCTTAGAAATGACAGCAGTCTGAAGTTGGTTGCAGTTTTTTTTCATCTCACCCTGTACATACCCCTATAGAGGAGTCTATACAGACTCCTTTGGAGGAGTCTATACAGACTCCTTTGGAGAAGTCTATACAGACTCCTTTGGAGGAGTCTATACAGACTGCTTTGGAGGAGTCTATACAGACTCCTTTGGAGGAGTCTATACAGACTCCTTTGGAGGAGTCTATACAGACTCCTTTGTAGGAGTCTACACTGACTCCTTTGGAGGAGTCTACACAGACTCCTTTGGAGGAGTCTACACAGACTCCTTTGGAGGAGTCTACACAGACTCCTTTGGAGGAGTCTATACAGACTCCTGTGGAGGAGTCTATACAGACTTCTGAGCATTCTAAATTTGGAGCAACAGCTACTACTGAATAAAAATATTTCTCTTCCTCTTATCTAAAACCTCTTTGTTAACCGCTATATTTATCATTTCCATTTTTGCATTTTCAGGATAAATCCAATGATGAAGACACCGACGCAGAAGATGTGGCTGAAGCTATATCCGATGACTCCGCCTCTGATCTTAAGGCAAATACCACTTTTAATTATAAGAAACCCCTGGCAAAGCCACAGGTTAAACATCCCTTCAAAGCTGTGGCAGCCACCCATGTAAGGTTGCAAAAGCAAATGCATGTCCAGTATTAAAATAAACGAGTTGACAATCACGTTTTTTCATGCATTTTCTAACCCAAAAAAAAAAAATAATAAAAAAACAGTATTGGCTTTTTTCTCATATTTCAACACTTGGTAATTTTAGCTCTTTGATATGAATATCGTCTGTAGCACAGGCAATTCACAATTTCCTTTCAATTCATTAGTGCTCTCATGGCAACAGAATCAACAAATCAACTCCATCTAACTTCTGGCTACTTTGTTTATTTAAAACAAACAAACAAATTCATTAAATAAATCATTCTCCTCCATCCCTTATGAATTAATTTGTAGGCCATTGCACTGTTACCTATTAATGACATTTCCTATTCCTACCACCAACACCTACATTCTTAGTTGTTGTATTGTTTTTGTTACTCCCAACAAATTTCCTATGGCAAATTTGCATAACCACCAATGCAATCATTGACAACTCAGTCAAATTTGGTTATAACGAAGTTAATGGGGGTGATTCCTCAAGTATCCGTTATTACCAAGTTTGACTGCTTCCTTTCTTTCTACTATTTTTTGTACAACCTAAATGCATTTTCTCAATTCATATTTTGTATTATTGTATGTGTGCATGTAGGTTCTCAAGAAACCCAAGTTAAAAGAGGGTGGTGGCGGCCCAGCCATTGGTGGCAAAAGTAAAAATGTTTTTGTAACGAAACGTTTAACAGGTGCTTCCTTTAGTACGGGTATACCACGCTTGGTTAACAGACATGACAACCCTAACAAACAGAAACTATCATCGTCAACTCCCCTCAAGGGGGAGGATGATGAAAATGATGGTAGCAATAGTGATGATGGTATTGGCGGTGTTGACGACAAACGTCGCCAGGTTACAATTGTTGAGACAAAAAAGAAACAAAAATCGAGCGCTGAAAAGAATACCGCCGAAAATATTATCAACTGCACCCGCAATAATAGAAATTAATAGAGATATTGTTGTTGTTATTCTGCTCTTCCGTAGAAATATTAATATTTTTTTTGAAAATTAAATAAGTACATGAAAGGATTTGTTGTTTAAACTTTTTTAATGTTTGGGGGTTACTCTAAAACTTTATTGGGAAATTTAGACGTCTATGAAGACCTCTAGAAAGACACTTTAACAGACGTCTACAGAGACTATTACGCAGAACATATTGCAATATTCCATTCGGCAAATGTTGAAAAATGAGCTCGGGGTAAAGCCATTTAATTTCGAAAAAAGGACAAGAACTTACATCCCAACAGAAAGAAAATAGACTCATAAGAACTAAAGAATTGCTTCGCTTGGCCGAAAGTGGTGAACTGCCGAATTTGGTTTTCTCCGATGAGAAAACATTCGTCGTCCAGAAGTTTGTAAACAAACAAAATGATCATGTTTACTTGCCAAAGAGATCAGCTGAAAATATGCACCTTCGGTTAGCCACCAGAACTTAAGCGCCGGCCATGGTGATGGTGTGGGCCGCCATAACAGCCGGTGGTCGCTCTCCGCTCGTATTAGTCGACCGTGGCATAAGAATAAATCCCAAATATTATCGCGAAAATATTCTGGAGGATGTATTAAAGCCTTGGACACGTAAACATTTTGGCCGCAGACCTTGGACATTCCAATAGGACTCAGCACGCGCCACCCAAGAAAGCTTAGAAAAATAGGTTTCCGCTTCATTTCCAGCGAACAATGGCCAACAAAATCTCCGGATACAAATCCGTTGGACTATTGTGTCTAGAGTATTTTTGAAAGCAAGGTTGGCACTAAAAAATACCAAAGCGTCAATCACCTCAAGAAAGCGCTTCGCCGGGGATGGGCCAAAATACCGCAGAGCAACATTCGGGCAACGTGTGACGGTTTCATTGGCCGTTTGAAGGCCATAATTCGTGCCAAAGGTGACCAATTCGAACAAATCTCAACGTATTCTAAAATTTGATGTTATTTCCAACATTTTTTGCTTCATTCAATAAAATTAAAAAAAAATGTAAAAAATTATGGCGTTTGACTTTGTTGCATTTTTTATCTCACCCTGTATTTTTAGCAATGTTATTTGGTATAAAAGATTAAAATATCTCCGTCAAAATTAGTGAAAATCAATTCAGAACTAGATATGCTTCCCATTAATTAGTTCCTCTGAAATCAAACTATAACTGCTCTAAAGCCAAATGTTGTATGATCTACTTCAAATAAATTCTTTTTTTTAAGGGAGCTCTACTAAATATGCCCCGTCCGACTTATGAGTTTTCTTTACTGGTTTATAGATGTCAATGAAGCCTTTTATAGACCTCTAAAGTTTTTTATGGACATATTTAAAGAGTAGTTTATAGACGTCTATAAAGCCACTTATAGATGTCTACAAGGCCCTTTTATAAATGTCAATAAAGGCTCTTATAGACCACTATAAAGATTATTTTATAGACGTATTCAAGGACTATTATAGACGTCTATAAAATGTATTCTTTCTAAACGTATTAAACACTCCTCTATAGACCTCTATAAAAAGATTTCTGTAATTTATACAGACTATTATGCACGTCTATAATATCTATTATAGATACCTACGAGGCTCTTATACATGTATCAATAAAAAGTCTTTAATAGACGTCTGTAAAAAAATCTCTTTCCTAGACGTCTTAAGGACCCCTGTTTGTACCTCTATAAATATCTAGACGTAAATAAAGATTTTTTATAGACATCCATACTAATCTATAATTATATATTCATAGACGCCTACAATAACTCTTTTTTAAATAGAGGCATCTATAAAGACTGCCTCATAGACGTCATAAGAAACTTTTCTTAAAAAAATATAGAGACTAATTTATAAACGTCCATATATATTTAATAGACCCCTATAGAAACTCTTTTTAGACGTCTTAAAGACTTCTTTATAGACATCTAGAAATTATCCTTTATAGATATCTATAAAGCACTCTTTTACTGGCGACTATGGGGAGGCCTTTATATTTTCTTGCTGTGTGTTCTCTTCAACGTTCACCATTTCAGACTTCGTTGATGTGTTGTTCTCTCTTGTAACTCTCATTTAAATTTCACATATTTCAACTTAAACTCAATATTTTTATTACTTCATATTACTTTTCTTCTTCTTCTCTTTTTCATATTTCTTGCTTATCAAACTGTGTTTTAATTTAAGATAAATTATACATACATTAATTACAAACAAAATATCACTCCAACAAAACTTTAATTCATCTCTTTTATAATTTATATTTTAATTTACATAAAAGATTCCCTTTTTTGTTTGTGTTTTAAAAAATATAATGGTAAATTTCTATCATAATTGTACTGAAATGAATTAAATACAGTGTTATGACACGAAAAATACAAAAATACAGAGACGTATGAAAAAAACTATACAGCAAAAAACTACAATAATGTAATAAAATTCTAAATATATTAGTTATTATTTGGGGGAAAAGGCAATATGCGTTAATGGGTAATGAAACTAAGCAGAAAAAAATATATGTAGAATGAATTGTGGGAAATTTAGTGATTTTTGATTCTACTTTTTTTGTAAGAAATTGTTGGGTTATTTTGATATATGTGTTGTGTTCTTATTGTTGTGGGGTTGTTTCTGTTTGAGCATCCTCTTTTCTCCCGCACACAAATGGAGATCGTCATCAGTGTTTCTTCTGCCATGTTGTTTCTTACTTTGCTTTGGGTTAGTTTTATTTCTCTGGACCCTCAACACCTGCTTGATTCATCAGATCAGCAATACTTTTTTCTAAATCATCTATCCGATTGCCCATGTCATCGATGCGAGTTATAATTTGATCCGACATTGTTTGGAATTTGTCCTGTACATTTTGCAAGAGACTTTGGACCTGGAAATAAAAAAAAAGAAACATTAAAGGAAAATTGAATAAATAAATACAAAATGAAATATAATGTTAATTGAAATATAAAATACGTGAAAACACAATTTATTTCTAGACCAAACAAAAATTTATAGAAATCTAAACTACTTCAATCTTGAAGTCAGTATTATTTATTATCATTATTTTAACCAGGAAGTTTATTGGGAAAACACTTGTTAATAAATCTTCGTTTTGATGCCTCTGCAAGTCCTTGAGAAGTCACTTTGTTATCAATATTTACGTTACATGGTAATTGAAAATAGAGTATATATACAGGGTGAGATAAAAAAACTGCAACCAGCTTCAAACTGCTGTAATTTCTAAGCTACTCGCCCGACAGCTGTTAACATTTTTCCAGTGACAGCTCATTATATTGTTTACAAGCATTTTGTTGAGAATTTTCCAGAAAAAAGTTATTCGTGATAGAACTCAAGCGTGATAGTGTGTTTTCTTTATATTTGGCTGGAAAACCACAAGTGGCTATCGCTAGAGCTCTCCAGCATTTAAATGTGAATAAATCTTTTGTGTCTCGTACCATCGTTCGTTACCGTGATACTGGTGGCGTAGCCCGACGTCAAAGAAGTGGACGGAAGATAAAAGCAACATCAGCAGAAATGGTTCGAAAAGTAAAGAAGCGACTTGATCGAAACCCGCGTCGCAGTGGAATATCGCAATATTCCATTCGGAAAATATTGAACAATTAGCTCGGGGTAAAGCCAGTGAAAACCCTAAATGGGCAAGAACTTACACCGCAACAGAAAGAAAATAGACTCAAAAGAGCTAAAGGGTTGCTCGCTTGTCGAAATTGGTGAACTGCCGAATTTGGGTTTCTCCGATAAGAAAAAATCGTTGTCCAGCAGTTTGTAAACAAACAAAATGATCGTGTTTACTTGCCAAAGAGGTCAGCTGAAAATGTGCACCATCGGTTGGCCACCAGAACTCAAGCGCCGCCCATGGTGATGTTGTGGGCCGCTATAACAGCCGATGGACACTCTCCGTTCGTGGCTTCAGAATAAATGCCGAATATTATGGCGAAAATATTCTGGAGGGTGTATTAAAGCATTGGGCACGCAAACATTTTGGCCGCAGACCTTGGTTATTCCAACAGGACTCAGCACCATCGCACTCAGCACGCGCCACCTAAGAATTTTTACAAAATGAGGTTCCTCGCTTCAGTTTTCAATAATTCGTGGGAAAATCTCAGTTTTATGTCTGTGATAGTCTTAGGAAAGAAAACGCTTTAATAATTTTACTTTTTGAAGTCTCTGTTTTGGTAATTCTACTTTTCTAGTTCATTTCAATGAACAATGAATTTTTCCGGGTCTTTGATAATTCTTGGGTGGATTTCTTTTTTATAAATCCACATTTTATGTTGCCTTACAGATCTCGGGGAAAAAAAGAACTTGTAAATAGTGTTCAAAAGTCTCAGTGTAAATTGAAATGAGAATTGTAAACTATACCCTTTTCATAGAACTTTATCCTCGTTGGTCGTAATTTTGTAGGTAGATAAACAAATTTTTAAAAGGCCATCGTTTCTTAGACCTTCTACCCTGTGGGTCGTTATTTTGTTGACCTAAAATGTACATATTTTTGATAGGCCCTTGTTCCATAGATCTTCGTTCTTGTGGGTCGTTGTTTTATATTCCTCAGATAAAACATTCATTAATGAATTCTGGTTTCGTTTAGTCTTTTTTTTTGGGATCATTTACGTTCCTTAGACTTCTGGTTCAACCATTTCTGGTTCCTTCCGCATAAATGACAACAATATTGAATGATAATAACTCTTAGAATATGGGTCACATTTTACAAACATTGAGGATGCGTCGGAAATATCATGAAATTCTTACAACTTCATCCATCCAAGAAGGACAATCTAGGACATTTCTTTCTGGCCGATTTTCTCATAAGTTTTCACATTTTAATATTTTTATACCCTTCACCTTGAAAATGAGAGTATATTAACATTGTCATTGCGTTTGTAACATTCGTCGCAGACCCCATAAAGTTTGTATATTCATACCATCATAAAATTATATGTCAATACAACAATGTCCGTCTGTCTGCCTGCTTGTTGAAATCACGATAAAGCCAACATTATTTGACGTAGAGCAGAGCAAAATTTGGCAGAACAAATTGTATTGTGTCTAGGATGGTTGGTATTGAAAATGAGATATATCGGTCCACGTTTTACTATAGCCGCCATATTACGTTACCTCCCGATATTCTGTATTTTCATGATATTTGCCACATTTTTCCACGGATTTGTCTAAAAATTGGTATTTTTAGTCATAATGGGTTCTAGCTCTAGTGGCGGAACATTGAATATTTGTGTCCATGTTTTCTTATAGCCGCCATATAATAGTACCCACTCATATTCGGTTTTTTGATAATCCTTGTAATCCTTTTTGGTATGACCCCCATGTAACGGACTCAGTCATCAAAATAAGCCTCACATTTTATCGCAGTGTAATGTATCGATACACATAATATTCGGAAACCAATATTCTTCGAAACAGTCGGATCTGATGATTAAGAAAGTGAATTGAGCTGGCATGACTAGTCGATGTGTTCACTTCATTACTTTGGTCACTTAGTTACTTGAGTTTTAACTCCATTCTTGTGGTATTTAGGTTCCTGGTAGAAAATTCTATTGGATGGTAGATGCATTAATTTTAGTTTGATTCTTAATCCTGATTTTTTTCAAATTTCAATAGCCGGAAGTACTCTTAAAATATCGGATAGAATTACAATTATATCAAAATCATTTTATTCAAAATATATTCTAATACCTTTGCTTCGACCGAAAGGGGAACTAACTCCAGTAATTCTAGAATCCTGACCGGTTTAAAAATTGTTACAAGACATACGAAGGATTTATGCAGTTATTTCCTCGACAAAATGTTCTATTGTAAAGATACTTGCATTAGAAATGCATTTGCAAATAAATCGTGTGTTTTTCTCGAAAATTCAAGTTAACAATTTGCATTCAGTTCTCTCATATTTCTTTTTTTTTTTTGACATATTAAGTTTGGAGCCTTTGCTTGATACGACCCATGGACCAATAGATTGATGAGAATCGTTCTTTTTCGCAATCAACTTGTAAGTCTCATTAATTAATCATTGTCGATATCTATTCTATGCTGCACCCTTCGGCACACTTGAACTTGGTTGTTGCAGTGTCCGCCCATTTTTGTTTACAAAACAAAGAGACAAAAGTAAACAAATTATGTTAACTGCATGATAATCAGCTGGAGGGGAGGATGATGAAGTTCATTTCCTCGAACCATCATAAACGATAATTTGTTAAAAAGAAATTATCACATTTAATATGCAACAAGCTGCGTTTCCCCTTCCGGGCGCAGTACTGTCTTTTTATTGCCTCAATCCGAAATTCAATACTCACATAAATTGTCAATTCCTGCATGTTCTTGGGATCTGCATTGCTGTTCAGCGAATAGTTCTGATCCAAATCACTGTCCATTTCATTCTTCATATCAGTCATGTTTGCGGGGTGCTGTGTGTGTGGATACTGTTGCTATAAAAGTACAAAATGTATTTTGTTTATTGGCAAGATTTGTTGTTCACTGTTTTGTTGTTTCTTGCGTAGCTTTATTCTTTCTTGCTAGTCTTTTTTGAATTAAATTTGCTAGGCCAAAATATAAGTGCCACTAGTCTAGTTAATGTTGTGTGCAGACAACAAAGCGCAACGGTTTCTCATCGTCGGCGACTCACTGAGTTGTTGATAACTGGCGGCGGCGTTCCGCCTTTGTTATACCTAGGGATGTGTAGGTCGACTAATTGACTATCTTTGAAGAGACTCGATTCAATTAAATAAATCGAATTTATTTCTAATTCATTAAAAAATGAAAAAGAAACCAAGACACTCACCCGAAATCTATTTAGATTGAGTTTCTTGTAACAGATAGCTTTCTTTTGATTGGATTTACGGATACCATACGATATTTTACTTAATTGAAAAAGTCTTTTCACGCTACAAAAATCAAATTCCAATATATATGTTAAAATTAATAAAACCTTTTTCAATATAAATGAATACGAATATTGAGTCAATTTGTTTTGGATTTTTTGAACGAAAATAGTGGTGAACGTATACTCAGAGATTTAATTCCGGATACAGATTATGATTTTGCTAATTTTCCTAAACTGAACAACGCAAAACCAAGTGACCGCATTTTACGATCAAGTAAAGTTTTTACAGAAACACATTTCTATGAAAAATATTTCCATTTCCTTTCAAGTGGTCGATACTCGTCACCATAAAAGATAGGAACAAGCATTTGGAGGAATCCATTTTTTGGGTATGATTGGGCCAAAAAGTATGTAGCGCATAGTAATGTATATAGGGATCTTCGTATCTCGTCGAGCTGAGTCGGACTAGCTATGCATGTCCGTCCGTCACTGTCACGCTACAGGTGGCAAATTTTGCCAGATCCTTACGAGATGCATGGAGGTGAGGTTATGGTCAGAACAAACGCTTGTTGATTTTGGAGATGATCGCAAAATATTTAGGAGTTAAAAAGGACCAAAAGCATAAAAATGTCCTGAGTTTGCAGTTGGTCTAGAGGTCACAATTATAGATCAATCGACTCCGAACTTTTCATGGAACTAAAGTTTGGAGCTGGGCAGGTAGGTAATATTTAGCTGGTCAAAAATGACCTAAATTTAATACAAACAAGTAAAAAACATTAATTTCGGCCGGGCCGAACTTTTAATACCCTCCACCTTAGGTTAATGGAAACAATAGAACCAATGATGACCCACAAATACAAATTTTTAGACATATTCGTGGTGAAATGTGGCAAAAATCATCAAAATACCGAATATCGGGAGATACCGTTATATAGGGCTATACAAAAGCGTGGACCTATACATACAATATTTCGCCAAAAGAGCTAGAACCCATTATGACCAACAAATACCAATTTTCAGACAAATCCGTGAAAAAATGTGTCAAAAATCATCAAAATACCGAATATTGGGAGGTACCGTTATATGGGGGCTATACCAAAGCGTGGACCTATACATATAATGTTTCGCCCCGCCAACTAGGACCCAATATGACCAACAAATACTAATTTTTAGACAAATCCGCGAATATGGGGAGGTACCTTTATATGGTGGCTATACCAAAATGTGGACCTATAGTTGCAATGTTTTGCAACACGCACAAGGACCCGTTATGACCTACAAATACCAATTTTCAGACAAATCCGTGAAAAAATGAGGCATAAACTATCAAAATACCGATATTCGGTTATTATGGGGACTATACCAGAACGTGGACCGATATATCTCATTTTCAATACCAACCATCATAGACCAAATACAAATTGCTCTGCTAAATCGCTCTGCGTCAAATAATGTGGGCTGTATCGTGATTTCAACAGACAGACGGTCAGACAGACGGACATCGTTAAATCGACTTAGAATTTTATGCTGATTATGAATATATATACTTTATGAGGTCTACGACGAATATTTAAGGATGTTACAAACATCCAAGGTGGAGGGCATAAAAATACGAAAAATTAAACCGCAAATGTAACTCAAGAAGGACTAAACTAATTTTGACAACTCTCGCCAATTCTAAATGGTCCTTTGGCAGAAAAGAATAAAATTTCAAAAAATTGCTTAAAAAGATACTAATAAAAATGTGATTACTTAAAAAACATGTGTTAGAGTATTATATTCAGGTCGCTATTATCTCCAATATTCACTAAAATTTGCATTGGGATAGAGTTAGGATTAGAATTGAAGATATTTGGGGCTTAAATGGAACAAAACCCTAAAACTTGTCTAGATTTTGCAGTTCTCAACAAAAGACCAACAGACATGGAATTCTTTATGAGCTGAAGCCTAGCATTTTAATATTTGGCTGGTGAAAAGGACCCTTATTTTGCGTGAAAAAATGCCAACATTAACGAAATCGCAAATGCATGACGCACCTTTGACCTTAACATTGACGGGCGAACACAACGAATATTAATTATAAACCAAACTTTTCACAAAAAGAGCTATAATTCTCATTAATCTGCACATGTTGAAGTACACCATTCAAAAAAATTAGTCAAATTACATTTTACACTTCGATTTATCTACTTAAAAATAAGTTTCTACATTGCAACTATATAACCCTACATTAAATAAATACGACCAATCACAATAACTGTATTTTTATTTCTAGATACAGGGTGATTTGTGTATTCATTTACCAAGGCGACAGGGTGTTCATTGAATGGGATGGCTTTTGCAAACGTTTGTTGTTGCCAATAACAACCGTTAATTTCAATAAATAAATAAATTAGGAAGTGGTGATATGAATTACAAAAGGGTGAATTTAAATTAGCACGGGCTCAGCCTTAAAACAAATATATGTTTTATGTGGACAATACAGCCATTTTAGATATAATTTCAAAGGACTAGGAATATTTTTAAAAGAAATTTTCATTGCTTTTTATGAATATATCAGCTGCCTTATCATAAGTTCTTGAGAATATGTTTTGAAGGACTTTCAGAGCTGTAATAGCGGATTCTCTTCGAATATTTTATGAAGGACTAGAAGAGTTCTATTTAGGAATATTTTTTTGACGGGGTTTCAGATTAATAATGCCAATAAACGAATTAATATTTGAGAGGAAATCGAAATTTAAATCGTGAATTATCAAACAACTGCTAGAATAAGAAGAATATTTTTTAAATTTGTTTAAAGAAAGACTTTGAAAACCATGAAAGTGTTGTTTTTCGAACATTTTATCAGAGCAAAAGTTTTTAAGAAATAATTTTGAAGGACTTTTAGTTTTACAGTACCGTATTTTATACGAATTTCCTGAGGAATTCTCAGAAAAATAATCGCTGTTTTTTAAATATTTTCTGACAGATTTGCAGTTTTCGAATTTTGATGATTTTCAGAAGGACTATCAAAGCTGTAAACATGAATTTTTAAGAATGTTTTCGAAAGGTCTATCAGAGAAAGCGAATAATTCCTGATATATTATTACTGTTGTAATCTTGACTTTTTAAGAAGTATTTTCAAAGTTGTGTTGGGGGGTTTTTAGAAATACATATTTTCTGAGGCATACCTTGGCAAGAACTTCAGAGTTGTAATTTTATTTTTTTAGAATATTTACTTAAGATCGAACAGAGTAATAATCCATCATTTTTCAACATATTTTCTGAAGTATTACCGAAGCTGTAATCTGGGATTTTTTATAAATAATTTCGGATGAACTATTTGAGCTAAAATCGTGGGGTGTATTAAGAATATTTTTTGAAGCATTATAAGAGCTGAAATATTTTTAGAAGAGATATTAGAACTAAATTGAGGGATTTTTATGAATATTTTCAATGCTAAAATGGTGCATTTTTATGTATATTTTCTGAGGGATTATAAGAGATAGCATTGCGAATTTTTCTATTTTTTAAGAACATGTTCTAAAGAACCAACGGAGTAATAATCGAAAGCTTTTAACGGCATTTTCTTAAGTATTACCAAAGATGTAATCGAGAATTTTCTAAATAGTATTTCGGGATGATGATATTATTGCTGAAATCTTGGGTCAGAATCAGAAAATTTCTAAAGTAGAGAAATGTATGGTTGCACCATACCTGAAAGAGAGTATCCGATTCGATCCAAAATTCGCAAATCTCAATATTTTTGTCAAACTGAGATAAAGTTCAATAAAGGTATAGAATATTTTTATCAGGTCAAGGTATAGGTTTGGAGGGGAAATGGTCAATATTGGCCCACTTATTTTTAAGAATATTATCTTACTATGCTATAAAACCCCAAAGACCAAAAATACTTTCAGATCGCTATAAAACAAATACTCTTCAATTTGCCTATCCTCAGTGACCTTCAATGTAATCTTCATTCATAACCTCACAATATACAATTGCAGTGTATAAATCAGTTTTTTCATTATTTTCCTCATAATCCATAATTATCATCTGCTTGCCTTTCTTTACAAACGAACTTTTAATGAAATTCAACTTTCAAAAGTTTCTTTATTACCTGCACTTTGAAGCTCTTCGCCACATTTTTCATAACCACTTCTTGTTCAATTAAAAAAAAAAAAAATTAAGAACTTTCATTCATTTTATCCGCCTCTTCTTTTTGGTTGGCCGAAATGCATGTGAATGTGCATGCGTATGTAATATATGTGTGTGTGAGTGCGTTTGACTATATTTGTGGTTGAATCCGCAAAAATTGTAAGCTGTGCACTTGACACTCATTAAAACTTAATAAACTTCATGTTAGACCCGCCTTGCGAAGCATGCCGCCGCCGACTTGTCATGCCACCAAATTAAAGGTTGCCAAGCGTATTTGTTTTCCTTAGCGAACTGTAGTGTGGACTAGCAATGAGCGTTGGCATGCATCGAATGACAGCCGAAGGCTTGTAATTTCAAATTATCTTGGCAAAAAAAAAAACAAATTCTTTTGTGGGAACATGTATGAACTTTAGAAGGATTGACAGGGAGGTTGACATATAGTACCACCAAAGGACCACTATATAGAATATTTTATTTAGTTTTTCTATAGTCATAGGATCTGCTTCTGGTCTACCATAGATGAAAGACCTTCCACAGGCCACCTATAGGTCATTTGTATATAAGAGATTTTCCCTCTTTAATGGAAGGCCCTGTACAGGTGCCATATAAGTAAAAATAACGTATATAACGGAGCTTCTATATATAGTAGACCTTACATAAGTCTTCTCCAATTTAGATAAGACTACAAATTGTTCTTGGATGCAGTGATGTTTCCAAAAAAATTTTGCCTAGCTTAACTGTACGCCAATTTTATGTGTGTGTGTGTGTTTGTGATAACAACGCAATGAACATTTGAATGAAAATATGCCCCACCATGCTACTTGTAATAGAGTGACAAGTTTGTTCAAAGCAAGCAATGTTTTTTTTTGCTAAATTCTGTTACATTTTTTTCGTTATGTGCTGGAGATAAAATGAGTATTCCGCCAGTCAGCCACAATGAGGAACATGCAATCTCAGCGTGGCGCCCAACGACAATTTAGTGAAAGAAGTGGTTTATGTTGACTACACGAAAAAGATAACTTGCAATTATGGGTAGAAGGATTTAATAGGGACAAGCCGGCTGATATTTGCCCTTTTAAAAGTTTTAAAGAGTCCACGATATTTTTTAAATATACATAATATTCAAAATTTATTTTTATATTTTCATATATTTATATTAAAAAAAATACAAAAAACCAGTAAAGAAAGTCTTAAAGTCGGGCGGGACCGACTTTATGATACCCTACACAATTTAGTAGAGCTCCGCATACCAATTAAAAGTTTTTATGGGAGAATTTAATCATACACGCTATGATTATAATTATTATTTAAAGTTCAAAGGAGTGAATATGCCGAAGCATTTGTATCCTTCAAATTCGGACTTGTATTGCCCATTTGGTGCACAATTAATTTGAAATCGGATAAAAATATATATGGGAGCTATGTCCAAATCGGAACCGATCTCGATAAAATTTGGCAAAAATATTTCTGAGCTGTATTTGATATATTTCCCTGAATATCGTTATTACGGAGTGCATATTACGGCTGTGGGTAACAAATATAAGAAATCGGATGAACAGTATATATGGGAGCTATAGCTATATCTGAACCGATCTTCACCAAATTTGACATACCAGCTTCTAGACTCAATTCGGTCGTATGTGCCAAATTCCATCCCATTTGAACAAATATTAGACGTTTGTTGCACAATAAAATGTAAATCGGACGAAGTTATACATGGGAGCTATATCCAAATCTGGACCGATCTTGATAAAATTTAGCAAAGGTATTTCTGTGCTGCATTTGATATATTTCCCCAAATATTGTTGTTACAGAGTGCATATTACGGCTGCGGAGGACAAAAATAACAAATCGGATGAACAATATATATGGGAGCTATAGCTATATCTAAACTGATTTCGATCAAATTTGGCATACATATTTTCAGGCTTAATTTGGTTGTATGTGCAAAATTCCATACTATTCGGACTGATATTACACGTTTGGTACACAATAAATTGCAAATCGGACGAAGATATATAAGGGAGCTATATCCAAATTTTGACCGATTATCTCCAATTTCAATAGGGTTCGTCCTTGGGCCAAACAAATGTTGTTAGGAAATTTTCATCTCATCTCACCATGAAAAGTCCATCTTAAAATTTTAGATTCGTTCCAATAGATCCTTTTAGGATTTTTTATACCCTTCACCATTCTATGGAGGGTATATTTGTCATTACATTTTTAACTCCTAGAAACACTCATGTCAGACCCAACAACGTATATATATTCTTGATCGGCGTAAAATTCTATGTCGATTTAGCCATGCCCGTTTGTATGTCTATCTTTTGTAATCTTGCTATCTTTGGGACGAATTGAGATAGCGGTATTACTCACAGGAATTGTTTCAAATTTCGTATTTGAAGTTCGAAATCGGTACTACAGTTTTTGACGGTTTGTTAAGTTTGGCATTTTTTTTAAATTAAAATCGTACTACATTTTCAGATTTTCAATCTTTATATATTAAGTTTTTCTTTTTCGGAAACTAAAAAATGTTTACCTTTTACACCAAAAAGTTTACAAAATCTTTCATATCTTAATCCCAGATAAAATTGACATGTATATCAAATTTGAGGATTTCAGCTACTTTCCTCCACCCAATACCAAATTTAGTACTATTTCGTACCTTCCGCACAATTATAGTACATATTTCCAAAACCACCTCCATATATCAATTCCAGATACCAACATAGACCTCAATATCAAATTTGAAGATGCCAGCCTTATCACTTCACCCAATACGAAATTACCAACAATGTAGTACTTTTCGTACAAATATAGTACACATTTTAAAACCATCGCCAACTCTGGAACACAAATACCATCACTAATCTAAATATCAATTTTCAGAGTTTAAATTATTCCACTGACAATTCATTATATTGTTTACAAGCTACAGATACAAAAGCATTTTGGTGAGAATTTTCCAGAAAAAAAGTTATTCGTGATGGAATTGAAGCGTGATGGTGTGATTTATTTATATTTGGCTAGAAAACCACAAGTGGCTATCGTTAGAGCACTCTAGCATTTAAATGTGAATAAATCTTTTGTGTCTCGTACTATTGCTTGTTAGCGTGATACTGGTAGCGTAGCCCGACGGAAGAAAACAGCAGCAGAAATGGTTCGAAAAGTAAAGAAGCGACTTGATCGAAACCCGCGTCGCAGTGGCCGGAAAATGGCTTGTGAGCTGAATATATCGCAATATTCCATTCGACAAATATTTAAAAATGAGCTCGGGGTAAAGCCATTGCAATTCCAAAAAGTGCAAAAACCTACACCGCAACAGAAGAAAACTCAAAAGAGCTAAAGAGTTGCTTCGCTTGGCCGAAAGTGGTCAACTGCCGAATTTGGTTTTCTCCGATGAGAAAACATTCGTTGTGCAGTAAACAAACAAAATGATCGTGTTTACTTGCCAAAGAGGTAAGCTGAAAATGTGCACCTTCGGTTGGCCACCAGAACTCAAGCGCCGGCCATGGTGATGGTGTGGGCCGCCATTAGAGCCGATGGTCGCTCTCCACTTGTAATGATCGACCGTGACATCAGAGTATATGCCGAATATTATAGCGAAAATATTCTGGAGGGTGTACTAAAGCCTTAGGCACGCAAATATTTTGGCCGTAAACCGTGGACATTCCAACAGGACTCAGCACGCGTCAGCCAAGAATGATTAGAAATTAGGTTCCTCGCTTCATTTCCAGCGCACAAAGGCCACAAAAATCTCCGGATACCAATCCGTTGGTATATTGTGTCTGGAATATTTTGGAATGCAAGGTTGGCACTAGAAAATTCCAAAGTGTAGATCAACTGAATCAAGCACTTCGCTGGGTATGGTCCAAAATACCGCAGAGAAACATTCGGGCAGCGTGTGACGGTTTCATTGGGGTTTAAAGGTCATAATTCGTGCCAAAGGTGACCAATTCGAAAAAATTTAAATTTATTCTAAAATTTGATGCTATTTCTGATATTTTTTGCTTTCATTTAATAAAATTAAAAAAAAAACGTAAAAGTTATGGGGTTTGACTTTGTTGCAGTTTTTTTATCTCACCCTGTATAAAACATACTTTCTAACCTTGATCCTCATATCAAATTTCAATTTTTAACTCCTTCCGTTTATTTTTAGTACTATTTTAGAACTTTTCGTAACCTCAAAAGTCGAAATTTTAAGAACCCTTTGGTAGATTTATCCTCCACTCCATCAGTGACTCTCGTTTTCAATTTCATCACAATTTTAATTTGTACCAAATTTCAGTTTTTAGCTCTCTCCGTTAACATAATACCAAATGGTACCATTTTAGATATTTAGTACTATTTTATAACTTTTGGTTATCTTGAAAGTTGAATTTCTAGAAACTCTTTGGTACATGTATTCTGCACTCCATCGGGGACTCTCGTTTCCAATTTCAGAATTCCAGCTCCATTGGTTCATCACAATCCTGATTTGTACAAAATGTAGTACCCATAGTACAGAAAAGTATGAATTTCCAAAACTTCCTATATAGGCCTATCCTACACTCCAAGAGTCATCCAATTTCCAAATTGAAGGATTTTAATTCTATTGTTTCATCTATATCCAAATTGAACCAAATTTAGTACATTTCAGTACATATCAGTACAAATTTCCAAAACCACCTACATATCCCAATCCAACACACCGAAAAAAATCCTATTTTAAGGATATCAGCTCTATTGGTCTACTGAAAATTTAAATTGTACACATTTAGTACATATAGGTACAAATTTCCAAAACTACCTGAATATGCCAATCCTACACTACGAAAGTAATCTTATTTCCATATTTCAGGATACCAGTTCTATTGGTTCACCCAAATCCAAATTGTACCAAATTTAGTACCGTATGATGTACTAAATTTGGAATTAGGTGAACCAAGAATGTTGGAATCCTCGAATTTAGAAATAAGATTACTATTGCATTCTAGGACAGAGGAATGTAGGTAGTTTTGGAAATTTGTACCTATATGTAAAACATATAAAATTTCAGGATTCAGGATTATCGGTTCACACAAAATTTAAATTGTATCTTATAAATTTCAATTGTATCTTATTTCCAAATTTCAGAATTCCAGCCAGCAGATTTATTTATTCATCAAATTTACATTGTACCAAATTTAGCACCATTTAGTACATTTAAGTACAAATTTTGATAACTACCTATATCATACAGTCCAATAGAAATTTGATTTTCAAATTTCGAGATTTCAAATCTACTGGTTCAACCAAAACTTAACTTGTACCAAATTTAGTACCTTTTAGTACAGATAAGTATGAATTTCTAAAACTACCTACATACCTCTGTTCTACAATGCAATAGCAATCTTATATCCACTTTTCAGAATTCGAACTCTATTAGATCAACCAAAATTTAAATTGTACCAAATTTAGTACCATTTAGTACATTTAAGTACAAATTTTGATAACTACCTATATCATACAGTCCAATAGAAATTTGATTTTCAAATTTCGAGATTTCAAATCTACTGGTTCAACCAAAACTTAACTTGTACCAAATTTAGTACCTTTTAGTAAAGATAAGTATGAATTTCTAAAACTACCTACATACCTCTGTTCTACAATGCAATAGCAATCTTATATCCACTTTTCAGAATTCGAACTCTATTAGATCAACCAAAATTTAAATTGTACCAAATTTAGTACCATTTAGTACACACAAGCCCGAATTTCCAAAACTATCTACATTCCGCAGTCCTAGAATGCATCAAAATAAATAACTCTATCTTTCACTCCAACAGTATTATTTCCATATTTCAGGATACCAACTCGATTGGTTCACCTATATCCAAATTGTAACAATTTTAGTACCATTTAGTACAAATTTTCATAGCTACCAACACCATACAGTCCAATAGAAATCTTATTTTAAAATTTCAGGATTCCAACTCTACCGGTTCACACAAAATTTAAATTGTACCTAGTTTAGTACCTTCTAGTACAGATAAGTACGAATTTCCAAAACTACCTACTGGAATCTTATTTCCAAATTTTAGAATTCCAGCTTTGTTGGTTCATCCAAAATTTAAATTGTACCAAATTTACATGAGTACGAATTTCCAAAAATACATGTTAACAGTAATCCTTTTTCCTATTTTCAGGATACCAGCTCTATTGCTTTAAAAAATTCAAATTGAACTAAATTTAGTACCATTTAGTACACATAAGCACAATTTTCCATAACTACCATTATCATACAGTCCAATAGAAATCTTATTTGCAAATTTCCGAATTCCATCTCTATCGTTTCACTCAAATCGAAATTGTACCAAATTTAGTACCATTTAGTACTTTTTGGGCACACATGTATAAATTTCGAAAACATATTGCAATTAAAATATTCATAAAAATCCAAATATTATTTCCATGACATTCTAAAATGTATTATCCTGTACGGTAGGGTACAACCGTACAATACGTAACCTAGCAACAAGAAAAAAAAAACAACAAAGCAACACAGTAACTACTTTATGACAGACAACAGCTGATGTTGTGTTTCGCCTGCTTGGCTTCGCTGAATTGTTTAGCACAGCAACATTTTGTTCCCCGTTATGGCTTTTTTAAAAAATGTTGTTGTTGTTGTAGCTAGTTTCGTAACAACCAACTTTTTCCATATGAAGCCTCCTATGAGCCTAGTTACAAAAAATAGAAAGAAAGAAAACTACAAAACTGACAGAAGCTAAATGAAAATTATGCTATGTGTTTGTTTTCTCTTTCGAGACGAGCTTAATGATCAGGAATTTGCAGTGAAAAGGAAAGCCAGATAGACACTATCACACACTCACCACTATGCGACGCGTTTCGCCGTTGGTTAAGCGGCTCATCAGGCATATTTGGTGTGGATGATGGCTTACAAGGGCCGTTCTCTGGAAAGTAGTATATATTTCGAACTTATTGCAAATTAGCATATGCGAATTATACACTAGAAACTCTCCAGGTTCGACTCAAGTTCTATTGGCAGATCTTTTTCACAGCAAAGTTTTGTTTTTGTAGTGATGGATTTTTTGTCCACAACAACTACATTGCTTCCAATGCATACACTTGTTTTAGTGCTGCTTTAGGAAGACGGGTTAATGGCTCTGAACGTAGAGACGGCAACTTCTAGTTGGCTGCACACCGAGGTCCGCGGTTCAAATCCCACAGCCAGGCTCGGCTGAATTTTTGAGTTTTGCCTTGTTAAGGCGAAGATCATATGTTTTATGATTTATGTGTTTGTTTTCTCTTTCGAGACGAGCTTAATGATCAGGAATTTGCAGTGAAAAGGAAAGCCAGATAGACACTATCACACACTCACCACTATGCGACGCGTTTCGCCGTTGGTTAAGCGGCTCATCAGGCATATTTGGTGTGGATGATGGCTTACAAGATCTGCCAATAGAACTTGAGTCGAACCTGGAGAGTTTCTAGTGTATAATTCGCATATGCTAATTTGCAATAAGTTCGAAATATATACTACTTTCCAGAGAACGGCCCTTGTAAGCCATCATCCACACCAAATATGCCTGATGAGCCGCTTAACCAACGGCGAAACGCGTCGCATAGTGGTTAAGCGTTTCGCCGTTGGTTAAGCGGCTCATCAGGCATATTTGGTGTGGATGATGGCTTACAAGATCTGCCAATAGAACTTGAGTCGAACCTGGAGAGTTTCTAGTGTATAATTCGCATATGCTAATTTGCAATAAGTTCGAAATATATACTACTTTCCAGAGAACGGCCCTTGTAAGCCATCATCCACACCAAATATGCCTGATGAGCCGCTTAACCAACGGCGAAACGCGTCGCATAGTGGTGAGTGTGTGATAGTGTCTATCTGGCTTTCCTTTTCACTGCAAATTCCTGATCATTAAGCTCGTCTCGAAAGAGAAAACAAACACATAAATCATAAAACATATGATCTTCGCCTTAACAAGGCAAAACTCAAAATTATGCTTATTCTTGATGACTCTTTTATGTTATCCTGCGAAACATGAACTTAGAAAATAAAAAAACGAAACACAGATACAGTTCGAGCAGAACAAAATAATGAAATGAATGCAACTAAATTCATAGTTGACCCCAACTCATGCGGAACAACAAAAGGAACAACTATTGCGCGGTTGGTGTACTAACAAAAAATGTGTATGTCCTAAAGTTTGTGTAGCTGGAGACGATGATTAGAATACAAAACTAGCAGTTGGTTGCATCCCGGTGACTGACAATCACAGGATAACTAACTGAGACTAACATTTTTTGATGGCAAGTCATGGTTGTTCGAATGTGTGCCTAGAATTCACAAAAATGTGAAGATTATGTAACCGTTATGTGTCACGCTAAGGTAGAGTTTGAAATTAGGCTAATTTAAGCAGCAATTTAAAATTTAGAAGTTATTCCACAAATACAAGACCTATAAAATATGTCGTATATTCAAAGCAGGGTTAGTGTAGGTGAGATTGGATTTAAACATTGTGAGTGATAAATATGGGTATTTTGAAAAATCGTACTAAAAGGATATGAAAAGTACTAAACTGTACTGAAAATTTGAATGAAAGTCGTTGATGGAGTGCCGGATAGATGTACCAAAGGGTTTTATGGAAGTTCGAACTCTAAGGTTACGAAAAGTACTAAAATGGAACTTAACTTCTACAATGGTACCAATTGGAATTTTGTGAACGCGTAGAGCTTAAAACTTGAAGTTCGTCGAGAATCAAGGTTGGAATAGGTTTAATGGAAATTCGAACTCTTAGTTTACGAAAAGTTCTAAAATGGTACTAAACTTCCAAAATGGAAAGTGGATAGAGCTTAACAATTTGGAAATGCGTGCTATATTTTTTACGAAAAGTACTAAATGGTACTAAATTTGGTATTGGGTGTAAAAATAGGGCTCATAGTCCTCAAATTTAATATTGAGGTCTCTGTTGGTGTTGGCATGGAGATGGTTTTGGAAATGTTTACTAGAACAGTACGAAAAGTACTAAACGGTACTAAATTTGGTATTGAATGAAGGAATAGAGCTGAAATCCTGAAATTTTGATATAAATGTCTCTATTGGTATCTATCTATCGGAGGTAGTTTTGGATATGTGTACTACAAGTGCACGAAAAGTAATAAAGAGCGCTATATTTGGTACAATTTGTTATTGGACGAACGGATAGTGCTTGAAATCTGAAATTTGGTATTAGGGTCGCTAATCATTTATAGCCTGGAGATATGGAGGTGGTTTCGGAAATTGTACACATTTCCTTCAAAAAGTACTAAATGGTACTTTTTTAGGCATTGGGTGAAGGGATAGAACAAAATCTGGAATTTGATATTTAGAGATCTGTTGGTATCTATGTTTGAGATCTGTCAGTAGTTTGGAAATGCGTCCTATACAGGGTGAGATAAAAAAACTGCAACAAAGCCAAACGCCAAAATGTTTACATTTTTTTTTAAATTTTATTGAATGGAAGCAAAAAATGTCGGAAATAGCAAATTTTAGAATAAGTTTAGAGTTTAGCCAATGAAACCGTCACACGCTGCCCAAATGTTGCTCTGCGGTATTTTGGCCCATTCCCGGCGAAGCGCTTGATTGAGGTGATCGACACTTTGGTGTTTTTTAGTGCCAACCCTGCTTTCCAAAATACTCCAGACACAATAGTCCAACGGACTGGTATCCGGAGATTTTGGTGGCCATTGTGTGCTGGAAATGAAGCGAGGGACCTCATTTTTTAACCATTCTTGGGTGGCGCGTGTTGAGTGCGTTGGTGCTGAGTCCTGTTGGAATGTCCAAGGTCTGCGGCCAAAATGTTTGCATGCCCAAGGCTTTAATACACCCTCCAGAATATTTTCGCTATAATATTCGGCATATACTCTTATGTCACGGTCGATCATTACGAGTGGAGAGCGACCATCGGCTGTTATGGCGGCCCACACCATCACCACGGCCGGCGCTTGAGTTCTGGTTGCCAACCGAAGTTGCACATTTTCAGCTGACCTCTCTGGAAAGTAAACGCGATCATTTTGTTTGTTTACAAACTGCTGGACAACGAATGTTTTGTCATCGGATAAAACCAAATTCGGCAGTTCACCACTTTCGGCCAAGCGAATCTACTCTTTAGGGACAACGAATGTTTTCTCATCGGAGAAAACCAAATTCGGCAGTTCACCACTTTCGGCCAAGCGAAGCAACTCTTTAGCTCTTTTGAGTTTATTTTCTATCTGTTGCGGTGTAAGTTCTTGGACTTTTTGGAATTTCAATGGCTTTATCCCGAGCTCATTTTTCAATATTTGCCAAATGGAATATTGCGATATGTTCAGCTCACGAGCCATTTTTCGGCCACTGCG
This sequence comes from Musca domestica, assembly GCF_030504385.1. Lineage (NCBI taxonomy): Eukaryota > Metazoa > Arthropoda > Insecta > Diptera > Muscidae > Musca > Musca domestica. The sequence continues at coordinate 243,080 of NW_026712228.1, read as the reverse complement.
ACGCGGGTTTTGATCAAGTCGCTTCTTTACGAACCATTTCTGCTGATGTTGCTGTTTGCTTCCGTCCACTTCCGTTACGTCGGGCTACGCTACCAGTATCACGGTAACGAGCGATGGTGCGAGACACAAAATATTTATTCAAATTTAAATGCTGGAGTGCTCTAACGATAGCCACTTGTGATTCTCCAGCCAAATATAAAGAAATCACACTATCACGTTTGAATGAATTCCTTCAGGAAAAACTTTTTTTCTGGAAAATTCTCTCAAAAATGCTTTTGTGCGCTTATAAGCAGTATAATGAGCTGTCACTGGAATAATTTTAACAGCAGTCGGACGAGTGGCTTAGAAATGACAGTAGTCTGAAGTTGGTTGCAGTTTTTTCATCTCACCCTGTATATATAGAGAGCTCTCTTAACAATATGGTGGTATAGGGTATCACATAGTCGGCCTCTCCCGACTGGTTTCTATTAGTGGCTTCTGTCTACAGAGAGCCTTAAAAGCTTTCCGTCTACAGAGGATCTTTAAAAATTCATCTGCTCACAAATGACTTTTGAAAACTCATATTTCTGCAGCAGTACTCGAAATGGTCTTGAGTCTGTAGAATGCCTCTGAAAAGCCTTTAAAAGTATTGTAAAGGGTCATATTAAAATTCTTTTAACTGTGGAGGACATATAGACGGTTTCTATCCATAGACGTTGTGAAATAGGTATTCTATTCTGTAAAGCTTCTTCCATTCTCAGAAGTTCTATTAAAGGTCTTTTAAAGATCTGCTATCCATAGAAAACATGAATTGGATCAACTTAAAACACCACTAAGAGTTGAGATCTATTACAGACTTTTTAGCAAAGGAAGACGTGTATAATGTATTCTAGTCATGGAAGAGCTATAAAAAGCCTCGAAGCCAAATAAGAGCTGTGGAAGATGGTTTTGCTATAGAAGACCTATGAAAAGTGTAATATTTAGTGAAAAACTAAAAAAATGTCTAATATCGAGTAAAACAAGTAAAAAAGCACCATTTGGAACGAATTTGGCAATTCTCAAAAACAATAAAATCCGTTAAAAATTCTGTTAAAATCTTAATAATACCGAATGTAGCTATTATATTAGGGTCTATACGACGACATGAACCTGCGTAGGTAACATTTGTCATAAGCCATTACAATATTCAAATTCGAAACATAAAAAAAATCGGTTATAATGTCGATAAAATCAAAATACCGAATATCGGGAGGTACCGTTGTATGGGGGCTATACGAAGACGTGGAAATGCATAGAAAATTTTCTGTCATTGGCTGTAGCATCCATTACGAACTTTAAATATCAAATTTGAAACCATTCTGGTGAAAAAATTTCCCTAAAATCATTAAAATACCGAATATCGGGAGGTACCGTTTTATGGAGGCTCTACGAAGACGTGGACCTGCAAAGACATTTTTCTGCCTAGGGCTTCAGTGTCCATTACGAACTTCAAATGCCAAATTTGAAATTATTCCTGTGAATAATGTCGCTAAAATCATAAAAATACCGAATATCGGGAGGTACCGTTATATGGAGGCTATACAAAGATGTGGACCTGCATAGATAATTTTCTGCCTTAGTACCCACCTCGATCTTCAAATACCAAATTTGAAACAATTCCGGTGAATAATATCGCTAAAATCATTAATCAGCTAAAATTCTGGAATTATATATGGAGACCACTTTTGGTGTATAGTTTTGGGAGAAGGTGATGGATTTGGGTTAATCGAAAACCTGTAAAGGTCTCGTACTTATAGAGAATTTGCGAAGTTTTTCTACCTCCAGCAGATCTAGCAGAACAAGACCTACAAATGCCTTCCTAGCCATATAAGGTATTATATTCATAGAGAACTATAAAATTCCTTGGTACCAGAGAAAACCTGTAGAAGGTGTTTTTGCTATACAATGCCTTTAAAAAGTCTTCCATTTAGTGAAAAGCTATAAATTGTCTAATATCGAGTAAAATGCCTTAAAGTGAAAGAAGATGTATATAAGCTCTAGTATCCATGGAAGGCCTGTAAAATGTTTTCCATCTGCGGAAGTCATGTAAGACATCTTCTGTCCATAAAAGACGTGTAAAAATAATTTTATTTATGGAAGTTTTTTTTCTCCATAAAAGATTTCCATATGATCTTCTATCAAGTCAATACTTCCCTAGGGATCTTTTATACATAGAAGACTTCCTAGGGTATTTTCTCTCCGCAGGAGGCCTATTATATGTCTTATATTCATAGAAGGCACCTCAAGATTCATGAAAACATGGTCTACATATTCTCGAAGAGACATGTAAAAGGTCTTCTTTAAATAACCCATCAGAGGAATTCTATATACAGAAGAGTTCTCTGGAAACTTCTCTATGATGCTGCATGGTGTCTATTTATTATCCTTGCCCATATTCGACGGACCCATCTGGCAACGCCATAACATTTGACAGAGATGTAACATCGCTTAATGACATACCGCGTTTGAAGCGTCAGTCCAAACTGATTTTTACCATGAACAAATATACGCCACGCGAGCGCTCTGAAATAGTTGAAATTTACAAGAAGTCAATTGTGAAAACTCAACGTGCTTCTAAAAAATTAAAAAATGTGAGAAGTGCGCCTTCTAAGAACACCATTAAGCGTTTATACGAAAAATTTTCGACTGGTAAGGCTCTTTTAATACGAAGAGGCCATATAAAAGTCGACCAAGGCGATCGGCCGAGAATATCGCTGCCGTACGAGCCAGTGTTGAGAGGTCCCCAAGAACATCCCAAAAACGCCGTTCTCAGCAGTTGGGCATGGCTCGGTCCACTTTACAATGGATTATTCGTATTGATTTGCATTTGTTCTCGTACAAAATTCAATTGACGCAAAGAATGTTGCCTGCGGACAAGCCTCGTCGATTGGAATGGGCCCAAAGAGTCATCGAAATGGCCGAAGATGACGAGCAATTTTGGAACAAAATTATCATGTCCGATGAAGCCCATTTCACATTGAATGGGACCGTAAATAAGCAAAATTGTCGTTTTTACGCCACTGAAATTCTCAGGAGATTCAAGAAGTGCCTCTTCATGACGAAAAAGTCACAGTTTGGTGCTGCGTTAGTGCGAAAACGGTCATTGGGCCGTTTTTCTTCCAAAATTAAAATGGCCATGCTGTTACCATCAATCAGGAGCGTTATCGCGACATGATGACCAATTTTGTGATGCCAATTATTCGTCGAAAGCGTATGAGGCAGTTCTGGTTTCAACAAGACGGCGCTCCACAGCACACAAGTCGCATAATAATCGATTTTCTGAAGAATTTGTTTCCGGGCCGTTTGATGTCGAAAAGTGGTGATTTGGACTGGCCACAGCGTTCGCCCGATTTGACGCCTCCTGACTTCTTCTTGTGGGGATATTTGAAGTCAAAGGTTTACGTTAACAAGCCAAGCACCATAGAAGAGCTCAAGGACAACATTCGTGAAGAAATAGCCGCTATTCCGGCCGAAATGTTGGCAAAAACGACAAATTTTTATTTTTTTCTTTGATTTTTAAAAAAAAACATGGGTCCGTCGAATATGGGCAACCCTGTATTATCCTTCATATATATGTTTGTATATGTTGTTTGTTTGTATGCATGTACATATTTATCTCTTCTATTTCTACTTTGCAAAACTTTCATACCAAAAATTTCTTACTTCATTTCAAACTTCTCATTTTACACTGCATGTGTGTGCGTGTGTGTGTTTTTCATTTTTGGCATCTCCTTTTAATGCGGAAGTTTACACTTTGCCAAACGAAATATGAGTATGACTGGCAGAAGTACTGATGACGTACACACCCAGCACTTTTCTCTGTACGTCCTTTCATTAGATAAATACGAGGAGAGCAGTCAACAAAGAGATGATGCACACACACATGAGTCTGTGTGTGTGTCTCTGCATGTCATTGTGTGGCTGTGCATGGATCACTTATTTGTTACAAGGTTTCCGTTTTCTGTTTTTTTGGTGAGCAACTGCAAAACTATGGCTGCGACTTTTCATATTGTTTGCGCAGAAAAGCGAATCAAATGCAATGGGAAAATTTGTTTTTCCTCTTCGGTTGTTTTGCTTTCTTCGTCTTTTTTCTTTGGTGTTTGTCGGTGTTGGGTTAACTCAACGTCACACCACATGCCTGGTTGGCTATGTTAAATTTGCTGCTCTACCACAACAAATGGCTTATTTCTTTGCATATTTACGGTGTGACAACTGCTATGTCATATGAATTGTTGTTGTTTTTCTTGGGGATTTTCAAAAATTGTTGGTTTTTTAGCGACATGGGAATTTCATTTTAATAAGAACTATTTATGTGAGTAGTAAATTATGAAGACCGACTTACGCAATCTCAGTTCTATATGGACGAAGAAGCCATTTTTTTTACACGAAATCTATAGAATTTGACAGAGGCATCCACTTTAGTTCACCATAAAAACTTTGGTATTGTAAACCATGGACGTTCAAAGAAATTAATTATACTCTCAATCATATGGCCAGAGAGGGTATATATCATTTCATACGGTCAAGACGTACCTTATCGAAATAACGATTTTAGACCCCAGGTCTCTTTGAACCAAATCCGTTTTAGGATATTTGGAGTCGATCTAGTGATGTCCGCCAGTCCGTCTGTCTGGCTGGTGCGCACGATAACTGTGTAATATAATAGGTACCTACCTACCTACCCCATAAAAGGTCGAAAGGTCATAACTTGCGAAAAAAGTCAGCGATTCTTTAGAAATTGCTATGCCCAAAGTTTCCTCTCAACTAGAAAGCTGAGACGAATATGGAATTTATAATTTCTCATAAATGGTATAAATGTTCGATTTTCTTGTAATTTTGCCCATACCAATATTTTTATCTGTATTTGATGAAGTATGGAAAAGGAATACTTCGGTTAACTATATCTGGTACCTCACGAGCATTTTAAAATTTTCTACGAATTATCACAAATCTCATATAAAGGCCAAAACTGCCACGTCCCCAATTTATATCATATTTATTTCGGTCTGATCAATATTGGGCTATTCATTTGGAACCTAGAGGCCAAAAAATTTGTATAATCGTAACAGAAGTCAAAATATATTTAAATAATCGAACACTGGCTGAGGCTACACCTTTGTCGGCAAAAACGACAGATACTTTTTAACTTGTTTTGAAGTAATTTTGGGGGTTATACAGGGTGAGATGGAAAACTTCAACCAAATTCAGACTGCTGTCATTTCTAAGTCAATCGTCCGACAGCTGTTAAAATTATACCAGTGGCAGCTTATTATATTGTTTACAAGCGTATAAAAGCATTTTGGTGAGAATTTATCAGAAAAAAATAGTTATTCGTGATGGAATTCAAGGGTGATTTCTTTATATTTGGCTGGAAAACCACAAGTGGCTATCGTTAGAGCACTCCACATTTAGATGTGAATAACTTTTTGTGTCCCGTACCATCGCTCGTTACCGTGATACTGGTAGCGAAAACAGCAACATCAGCAGAAATGGTTTGAAAATTAAAGAAGCGATTTGATCGAAACCCGCGTTGCAGTGGCTGAAAAATGGCTCGTGAGCTGAACATAACGCAATATTCCATTCGGCAAATATTGAAAAATGAGCTCGGGGTAAAGCCATTGAAATTCCAAAAAGTGCAAGAACTTACACCGCAACAGAAGGAACATAGACTCAAAAGAGCTAAAGAGTTGTTTCGTTTGGCCGAAAGTGTTGAACTGCCGAATTTGGTTTTCACTGATGAGAAAACATTCGTTGTACAGCAGTTTGTAAACAAACAAAATGAATGTGTTTACTTGCCAAAGAGGTCAGCTGAAAATGTGCATCTTCGGTTGGCCACCAAAACTCAAGCGCCGGTCATGGTGATGGTGTGGCCCGCCATAACAGCCGATGGACGCTCTCCGCTCGTATTAATCGACCGTGGCATTAGAATAAATGCCGAATATTATCGCGAAAATATTCTGGAGGGTGTATTAAAGCCTTGGGTACGCACATATTTTGGCCGCAGACCTCGGACATTCCAACAGCACTCAGCGCCATCGCACTCAGCACGCGCCTTCCAAAAATTGTTACAAAAGAGGTTGCTCGCTTCATTTCCAGCGCACAATGGCCATCAAAATCTCCGGCTACCAATCCGTTGGACTATTGTGTCTTGAGTATTTTGGAAAGCAAGGTTAACACTAAAAAATACCAAAATGTCGATTACCTCAAGCAAGGCAATAGGCCAAGGGAATAGGCCAAAATACCGCAGAGCAACATTAGGGCAGCGTGTGACGGTTTCATTGGCCGTTTGAAGGCCATAATTCGTGTCAAATGTGACCAATTCGAACAAATCTAAACATATTTTAAAATTTGATGCTATTTCCGACATTTTTTGCTTTTATTCAAAAAATTAAAAAAAAAATGTAAAAATGACGGCATGTGACTTTGTTGCAATTTTTTATCTCACCTTGTGTATACACTTCAGGGTATAGCCATTAAAAAAAAACAAGTTAAAAAGCAGTACGTTTGGCCGGGCCGAACTTTGAATACCCTCCACCATTTGGAACGAATTTGGAAATTTTCAAAAAATAAAATCCGTTAACAATTCTGTTATAATTGTAAGAATACCGAATATAGCCGTTATATTGGGGTCTATACGACGTGGATCTACATAGGCTCTGTCACAGGCTCTAGCATCCATTACGAACTTCAAATACGACATCTCAAACAATTTCAGTGAGTATTGTACCTGAAATCGTCAAAATACCGAATATAAGGAGGTACTGATATATGGGGCCTATACGAAGACCTGGAGCTGCACAGACAATTTTCTGTCGTAGGCTGTAATATCCATTACGAACTTCAAATACCAAATTTGATCAAATCAATATACCGAATATCGGGAGGTACCGTTATATGGGGGCTATATGAAAACGTGGACATAGGTATATTTACGAACTTAACCTGCCTACTAGCAAAATAAATAAGCGCCCAAAATTTTAGCCGCCTATCTCAGTTTGTTCGAAAGATAGCGTGATTACAATAGACAGACGGTCAGACAGACAGACGGACATCGCTAAATCGACTTAGAATTTTACGCTAATCAAGAATATATATACTTTGTTGGGTCTGACATGAGTATTTCGAGGAGTTACAAACGGAATGACAAACTTAGTATACCCTCCATAGTATGGTGGAGGGTATAAAAATATTAAAGCGGGAACTTCACCGCTCTTCAACCAATATAGCATTGACTATCCTCTCTTCTCTCCAGCAATTTAAATTTTTTTTCTCTTACCATTGAAATTATTCCTCTCCCTCTCTTCCCACAGGCACTTGATATTCTCAATTATTTATAATTATTCTTAATTTTTATATAAAAAATATATTATTGCTATCCATCCGGATTTGCATTCGTGCATGTGTGTGTGTGTGTCTCGCCAATACTTCTTTTCCCATGAACACACATGACGTGAAGGATACTCTTGTTAAGGATAATAAGAAAATAAATTGCAATCGAGTAAATCAAGCCATTAAATGAGAAAAAAAAGAAAACCAGACAGCAATCTACGAAAACTCATCATTGGCAAGATGTCGTCCAGAAATGGAATTCTTAATAACAATTGTGGGCATGAGACAGTTTTATGGGAAATGGGCAGGGAAATTGTGAATGTGTGAAGGAAAGCTCAAGGTGGACACAGAGTTACAAGATTCAGAACAGTGACATTTCAAACATAAATAGATGTCTCGTCGATATCCATCGATCGTGCGAAAAAATCTCCCGCCTTGGCATCTGTGGTCGACAAGAGTCTGAGGAATTCCGGGTAAGCGTATGCTCGATCCAGCCTTCAACAACAGATAGTGCCTCACACTTCGAATCTGACAGCAGCAGCAACAATACTACCGTCTTGCAAATCACAATAAAGTAGGAGGATAGCAAGACGATAGTAGATGTGAGCGGCAGCTTGGCAAAGCTCACAACAAATGCGAAAAAGTTGCCTGTGGCTCAACGACAAAAGCTCGGGAGACAACAGTTTAGCAAAAATGCTAAGTCGCAGAATGATACAAAGGGGGGCTACGAATACTACTCCCACTCCAATCGGGGCAGCTCCCCGGAGGAACAGAACACTGCAAAGCCACCGAAAAGGAAAAGAGCTTACCACCTTCAGATGACCGGGAAAACTCAGTCAAGGAAAAGGTGAGCCCAGCCATTAAAACGACTGCTAAGCCTGGAGTTTCTGAAAAGAAATCCCGGACCCGAGAGAAGAGGAAGACAATTTTAAGTCCTTTACAGACAGAAGGCTTTTTAAAGATCCTCTATAGACAGAATACCTTCTGAAGGACTTCCACAGACAAAAGGCGAGTCTTCTGCAGAGAAACGATCATTTAATGATCTTTTTCAGAAAGGGGTCCTTTCGAAGTTTATTTACAGACAGAAGATGTTTCGATGGTCTTCCACTGACAGAAGACCTTTTGAAGGTCCGCTACAGCCTTAAGAGTATTTGAAGCCCTCCGCGTAAGCAACATAAGGTCTTTCATTAAGAAGAGCGACAGAATGTGTGTAAAATTCTAAGTGGAATTAGCTATGTCCGTATGTATGTTGTAATCACGCTATCTTACGTATCATAAATCTATTTTTCCAGGATAAGTTCGTAAATGGACCATGTCGGTTGACGATTTTGTATAGCCCCCACGTAAAGGTACCTCTTAATATTCGGTATTTTAATGATTGTAGATACATTATAGATCGATTTAAAGCTCGTAATGGGTACTACAGCCTATGCCAAAAAATTGCGTCTGCAGGTCTGCCACTGCGAATAGCCCTATATGACTATACCTCCCTATATTCGGTATTTTGATGATATTAGCGAAATTAATCAACGGAATTGTTTTTGAATTTCGTATTTGAAGGTCCTACTGGGTACTACAGCCTATGAACCCTATTATTATTTTTTGAGATTATCGGGTAGAAATGGACCAAAAACAGAAAAATATCCTGATTTTGCTGTTGCTCTAAAGACCACAATTATAAACCAAGTGACGCGGAATTTTGCACGGAGTTAGAACTGGACAGAAGGACGATTATCGGACAATATTTAGCGGTGAAATAGGCCATAAATTTTATGTAGAAAAATACGAAGATTGCGATTAAACCGCGAATATAAAGCTAAGGTTATCATCTGGGCAGGGCTCTATAACATCATTTCATAAAAAATCTTCCAAATGGATTTGGACATATTACAGTGTTGTAGGGTATCACATGGCTGCACAACCCTGTCCTTTTTTTTACTTTTTTTAAGTTCTTCAAGTTCCTTCGAAATTGTGGAGGCCCGGCATGTGATTTTTACTTGTTTATAAAAACAAAAGATCTTAAGGCATTCTGTAGAAAATGATCGATTACGAGCTCTCTATTGATAGAAAATCTATAAGAGAATTTCTAAAGACAAAATAACATGCACAGGTCTTTCAAGGATAAAACAGGTTTCAAAAGCATCCTGAAGACATAAATTCCACCAAATGTATTTCTCGGAAAGGAGAAAGGAAAGGAAATAGGGAATAATAAAAAATCTATTGAAATAAGACTTTTTTATACCCTTCACCTTGGAAAGGAGGGTATATTAACATTGTCATTCCGTTTGTAACACGATATAGCCCACATTATTTGACGTAAAGCGCCAAAATTTAGCGAAACCATTTGTATTGTGTCTAGGATGGTTGGTGTTGAAATTGACATATATCGGTCCACGTTTTGGTATAGTCCCCATAGGAAGGTACCTCCCAATATTCGGTATTTTGATGATTTTTGCCACATTTTTTGACCGATTTGTTTGAAAGTTGGTATATGTGGGTCAAAATAGGTCCTAGTTCGTGTGGCGAAACATTGTATGTATGGGTCCACGCTTTGGTATAAACCCCATATAACGGTACCTCTTCATATTCGGTATTTTAATTATTTGTGCCACATTTTTTCACGGATTTGTCTAAAAATTGGTATTTGTTGGTCATAATGGGTTCTACCTCCGGTGACGAAAAATTGTATGTACAGGTCCACGTTTTTGTATAGCCCCATATAGCGGTACCTTTCATTATACGGTAGTTTGATGATTTTTGCAACATTTTCCCATGAATATGTATAAAAATTGGTATTTGTGGGTCATAACTGGTTCTAATGTTTCCTTTACTCTAAGGTGGAGGGTATTAACAGTTCGGCCCGGCCGAACTTACAGCTTTTTTACTTGTTCTGTGTAAATTTTAATTTTTTAAATCTTTAAAATTGATCCTAGAAAATCGAACTCTTAAGTTCTTTCCTCAATGCGAAGACTAATAGTTGTGTTCCATTGAAAGAAGAAGATCTCGTGTGAGAGAACATAACTTCCTTTTGCATCTTAATTAAATAATTATATTTCAGTTCATTTACAGACATTTTTGTTCTACAGTTTAATTTCGTCGACTTCATCAGCATAAGGGCTTTGCCATCATTGTCATCAAGTTAAATGACTGCAATTTAACCACATTTACACAGACACATACATACATACATACTGATAATTACATGTTAAACTTTAACAGGATTGTCGAAGGATGTCCGTATGGGAAATTAAAAATGCAAATAAATGCAACTTTTATTGCTGATACAAAATTTGTTAAATATAAATACAAATAAGTAAAAGGAGAATAAAATCGGCAGTGATAAGGGAACTACTTTTCTTTACCAGGACAGTCTCAGAGGCTGTATCAGTAGCACTTTTAAGGACTAAAAATCAAGAATATTTGGAGGGGCCTCTCTTCATTTTCTGAAATTGGTTACAGAAATTAAACTACTTTAAGAATTCTCCAAAACTAGAGAAAATTTTTGTTGTATTTTGTTCCGATTACTTCGGCTAATTTAAATTAATTTTGTGTTTTTTTTTTCAAAAAAAATAAAAACAACAAAATGTTCTTCCCTTGTTTTTTCCGGCGTTAATTTGTGTCACACACACTCTCTTTTTTTTCTCCTCAACCTGAACTTCATGGGAATTTAATCCCTTTGTGGTCTTCTGTGGTGTACACCAACCGCAAAATCGGACAAAAAGCATCTATTGTTCATCATTTTAACCATCAGCCGGTGTGACTGTGACTGATTGACTGCCTAACTGACGGCCGGCCTTTAAGCTGAATCGTATGATGTCATTCATAGACTCTTCACCGCAAACGAAGAACAACAGAAAAAACGGAAATGTCATTATTGTTGCACATTTGTAAAGCGCCAGACACTATAAACGAGAATATACATTTCATGGCACACAAACACATCCACAGATACATGTAATTTGATAGATGATAGACAAAACGGCCCACCGAACGACAGCAAAGTAAGGCAATATGGACCACAAAAAAAAAAAAAAAAATATGGTGGCAGGGTCGTCGTTTATGTGAGCTACTTCGATTATGATGGCAGCGATTGAAGAACATAAAAATCCTTCCTAAAGTTATTATATATGTAGAACTTTTTGGAAGTCCTCTATAAACGTATGACCTTTCATATCTCATTTTTTACCCGAAGACCTTGTGATGGAAGGTTTTCCAGAAATAATTCAGGTCTTCTTAAAAAGATGACCTAATTAAGCTCTTCTAAAAATAGAAGACTTTCTGTAGGTATTCTGTGGATAGAAGACCTCCTTCATGTCTACTATGAATCGAAGACCTTCCAAAAGCCTTCTGTGGATAAGATACCTTCTGCAGGTCTTCTATAGATATAACCCACTTTACAGGTATTCTATGGACGGCAATTTTTTTCAAGGCGTGTATGGATAGAAGACCTCCTTCAGGTCGTTAAACCAGTAAGGAAAAGTCAAAAGTCGGGTGGGGTCGACTATATGATACCCTACACCACTATGCATATTTAGTAGAGCTCCCGAATGTCGGATAACGGTACCTCGTTATATGGGGGCCATACGATATCGTGGGCCTATATAGACAATTCTCTTACAGGAGGTAAAGGGCTCTGAAGGAACTCCTTTTGTGGATTTTGAGATAATTCCATTGACAAATGTGGCTATAATCACCGAAATACCGAATATAAAGGAAACCGGGGCACCGGGGGTACTATATCGTGAATCTATACAGACAATTCTCTTCCAGGAGGTAAAGTGCTCTGAAGGAACTCCTTGTGCGGATTTTCAGACACTTTCATTGAAGATGTTAGCTACGATCATCAAAATATCGAATATCGGGGCTACCGTTATGTGAGGGCTGTATGATATCGTGGACTCATATAGCCCATCTTCGAACTTGACCTGCCTGTAGACAAAAGACGGATCTTAGCTTCCTATCTTTATTCGTTTTGACTCTATCGTGATCACAACAGATGAACGGACAGAGCTAAATCGTCTTAGAATTGTATTCTGTCTCTTGTCTTCAGTCAGGTCAAGTTCGAATATGAGCTATATCGGTCAACGTTTTCGTATAACCCCCATATATGGTATTCTTGCATTTTCGAACGTAATAGTTTAAAATGCGGTATATAGAGCTTACATTGGGGTCTACCTGCTGTGGTAGAACTCTGTCTTCAGAGTTCATAATATTTTCTACCTTCTGTGGCACCCATTCCTATAGCGCCCCTATAAATGTACCCCCTGTTCAGTATTTAGATGAATTTAGGCTGAGTTTCTAGTGCTCAAGCTTAAAATGGGATATTTAGGGTTCAAAATGGATTATATATCCTATAGCAGGGCACTGTATATATAGGTCCACATTTTCCTATAGCTCCCATATAAAGGTACTTCTCGATATTCGAAATTTACACAATTCAAGTACATTTTCAACGGAATTACTTAAAATTCAGTTTATGTATTTCGTAATGGGTTCTCCTGTTAATATTGAACAATTTCTATAGTTTTTCGATAGCCCCTTCCCTACCAACATTCGATATTTTGATGACGGAAGCCAACTTTATTACAGAATAGTTTGAGATTTGGACTGGACGTTCCCAATAAAAGAAGTGACGCATTCCCCTCGATAACTGAAATTTCGGCATTTACAGACATATTTTTATATGAGTTGCTTTTCAAATTGTGGAGGGTATAAAAAGTTCGGCGCGGCCGAAATTCACTGCTTCTTTACTTGTTTTTTTGTTCAAACCACGATTTTTGCTCGGACATTTTTTTTCATAGGTGCGATCGTCCCTTAACAATATTTTAAAATAGAGAATCCTTTAAAAAATTATACTAAAACAAGTAAAAAAACATTAAGTTCGACCTGACCGAACTTTTGATACCCTCCACCTTAGGGTAAAGGAAACATTAGAACCCATTATGACCCACAAATACCAAATTGTAGACAAATCCGTGAAAAAATGTGGCAAAAATAATCCAAATACCAAAAATCGGGAGGTAAGTTATGGGGGGGCTATACCAAAGCGTGGACCCGTACATACAATATTTCGCCACACGCACAAGGACCCATTATGACCTACAAATACCAATTTTCAGACAAATCCTGGAAAAAATGTGGCAAAAATCATCAAAATACCGAATATCGGTAGGTACCGTTATATGGGGGCAATACCAAAACGTGGACCTAAACGTGCAATATTCCGCCACCGAAGTTAGATCCCATTATGACCAACAAATACCAATTTTTAGATAAATCCGTGAAAAAATGTTGCAAAAATCATTAAAATACCAAAAATCGGGAGGTACTGTTATAGGAAGGATACACCAAAGCGTGGACCCATACATACAATATTTCGCCACACGAACAAGGACCCATTATGACCTACAAATACCAATTTTCAGACAAATCCATGAAAAAATGTGGCAAAATAATCAAAATACCAAAAATCGGTAGGTACCGCTATTTGGTGACTGTACCAAAAACGTGGACCAATATTTCTCATTTTCAATACCAACCATCCAAGACACAATACAAATTGTTTTGCTAAATTTTGACGCTCCACGTCAAATAATGTGGGCTGTATCGTGTCTGTTGAAAGACAGACGGACAGATCGACAGACGGACTTAGAATTTGATGCTGGCTATGGATATATATACGGAATGACAAAGTTAATATATTCTCCTTTCCAAGGTGGAGGGTATAAAAACACAATTATAGCTTGGATGGTCTTTTAAAAATCGACGAATATAAGTCAGAGCGTCCTTCAAAGGTATTTTAAAATAGAGAGTCTTTTACAATTATTTACAAAAAATCCACGATTCCATGTTTAAGGGTCTCAAAAATATATTTAAAGGAATCAAAGATTATAATCCTAAAAACACGAAAAACCTTTAAATATATTTTTAAAATACCCGATTTTATGTAGAATATTCACATTCCTTGAAAATATCCCTGACAATATTTTAAAAATCCTTTACATATATTTAAAATCCAAGTGAATAGTCCTTCCAATGTTTTTTTTTTTAATCCACGGTTATAGTTCCTGATAATAAATTTTAAAATCCACAAATCCTCTTTTGAGATTTACAAAATTCATGACAATAGTCCTTTAAAAATATTTAAGAAATCGACTTTTATAGTCCTTTGAAAATATCTAAAATATCCAGTAGTATTTAATCTTATTTATGAAACTATTTGTGAGTCCTATTATATCTCTGATATTCCATTTCTTCATGAGGTACAGAAGACTGCCAAGACTCTATTTATAGATGAACAAGATACAGCTTTACCTATATGTTATGGACAGATGATGATTTTCACATTAGTACCTATAGACAAAGAAATTACCATATTAAACGTAGCCAAAACCATTGGTGTAGGGTACACTGTGTCTAGGGTGCAGAATGTTGGGGAAGGCGGATTCTCATACATTTAGTGCAATGACTTTAATAACACACACAAAGAACTGAAACCCCACTCGTCAATCTCTGTACACACATATCCGGTTTACTTATGTGATGCGGCTACATAAGACTCATTTGTTGGCATAGCGTTGATGAAAGAATACCAGCTTTCTCGAATGGCTAGATTCATAATTATATTTACTTTGGCTGTGGACTGACTCTATTCATGCCCAGTTCCAGGTTATTGTAGTGGATATCACTCTTCTTCCCCCTTGATTACATAGGGATTGTGTTACTAGTATCAATCTTCCATTTGCCATGGTGGGGGGTATGTTGGTGCATGCATCATGCTAATATTTCCAGGACAAACATAGAGGCCAGGTAATTTGATTGTTTTTTTCTATTTGTCTCCTAGAAATTATGGGATAAAATTCTAAAGCCGATATATTTGTTTTCCATTTATAAAAGCTTTTTTTGAGAGAACTTTTGTTTTTAAAGGAAACTCTGATGAATTATTGAAAGAGTTTAATCGAGTTTTAAGAGGAGTGATAATGTTTATAGGACTGTTTTGATAACTGAGAATATAATCTGGATTTGGAATAGTGTCCACAATTGAAAACAATGCTACTGAACTAAATTTTATTTGCATGTATGTGTGTAGAAAATGTATGTGACTGTTATACTGTGGCATTTTAAAACATGTAAGGAGGAAAGTTCTTTACGAATAATTAAAAAAAAATTAAATTTAATTGTAAAAAATTAAACTTTGAAAAATAATACACAGAGAAATATTTACTAAAAATTCTGGAATATAGTCCTTAGAAAATATTTGAAAAATTCATGGTTTTAGTCCTTTAAAAATATATTGTTTTTAGTCCTTTACAAATATTTAAAAAAATAAAAAAAGGTTTGAAAAGTCCTTTAAAAAAATTTGAAAAAAATCTACGATTTTAATCTTTTGAAAATATTTTGAATCCACTATTTTAAAACCAGTAAAAAAATATTAAAACCAGTAAGGAAAAGTCAAAAGTCGGGCGCGGACGACGATACCCTAAACCAATATACATATTTAGTAGAGCTGCCGTAATAAAAGAATTTGTTTCAAGTAGGTCATACCACCTATCAACATTTGGTTTTAGAGCAATTATAGTTTGCTATAGAGTGCATGATATCACTTCGAGAAGGATTATATTAAAAAATATATATATCGGAGCCCAGTTGCACAAAATGGAAACGTTCGTCCCGAAATTCACTCCATTTGGGCTGATATTACTCATTATTTGCACAATAAACATGAAATCGATTGAATATGTATATGGGAGCTATATCCAAATCTTAGCCGTTCTCGATCAAATTTGGCAAAGGTATTTCCGAGCTTTATAAGATATCTGGTACCAAATATCATTGCTGTCGAATGCATATTACGAATGTGAGGGACTTAAACACCAAACCAGATGAAACATATATATGGGAGCTATAGCTATATCTGAACCGATTTTCTCCGAATTCGATGCACTTGCTTCTAGACTGTATTCAGTCGGATATACCAAAATGCAGGTCTTTTCGACAGATATTGGTCATTTGGTACACAATTAACCCGAAATCAGTTGAAGATAAATATGGGAGCTATATCCAAATCTGGACCGATCTTGATGAAGTTTGGCAGAGGTATTTCTGAGCTGTATCTGATAACTGGTACCAAAAATAGCTATAGCTATATCTGAACCGATTTTCTCCAAATTTAAAATATTTAAAAATCCACGATTTTAGTTTTATAATAAAATTAAAAAACTAATATTTTAGTCCTTTAAAAATCTTGAAAAAAAATTATAGTCCTTTGAAAATATTTAAAAAATTATAAAAATATTTAAAAAAATCCACGATTATAGTCCTTTAAAAATATTTAAAAAATTATAAAAATATTTAAAAAAAAATCCACGATTATAGTCCTTTAAAAATATTTAAAAAATTATAAAAATATTTAAAAAATTATAAAATTATTTAAAAAATCCACGATTATAGTCCTTTGAAAATATTTAAAAAAATAAAAATATTAAAAAAAATCCACGATTATAGTCCTTTGAAATATTAAAAATTATAAAAAATATTTAAAAAAATCCACGATTATAGTCCTTTGAAAAATTTAAAAATTGTAAAAATATAAAAAAAATCCACGATTATAGTCCTTTGAAAATATTTAAAAAATTGTAAAAATATTAAAAAAATCCACGATTATAGTCCTTTGAAAATATTAAAAAAATCCACGATTATAGTCCTTTGAAAATATTAAAAAAATCCACGATTATAGTCCTTTAAAAATATTTAAAAAATCCACGGATATAGTCCTTTAAAAATATTTAAAAAATCCACGATTATAGTCCTTTAAAAATATTTAAAAAATCCACGATTATAGTCCTTTAAAAATATTTAAATATCCACGATTATAGTCCTTTATAAATATTAAAAAATCCACGATTATAGTCCCTTTAAAAATATTTAAAAAATCCACGATTATAGTCCTTTAAAATATTTAAAAAATCCACGATTATAGTCCTTTAAAAATAGTTAAAAAATCCACGATTATAGTCCTTTAAAATATTTAAAAAAATCCACGATTATAGTCCTTTAAAAATATTTAAAAAATCCACGATTATAGTCCTTTAAAAATATTTAAAAAATCCACGATTATAGTCCTTTAAAAATATTTAAAAAATCCACGATTATAGTCCTTTAAAAATATTTAAAAAATCCCGATTATAGTCCTTTAAAAATATTTAAAAAATCCACGATTATAGTCCTTTAAAAATATTTAAAATATCCACGATTATAGTCCTTTAAAAATATTTAAAAAATCCACGATTATAGTCCTTTAAAAATATTTAAAAATCCACGATTATAGTCCTTTAAAAATATTTAAAAAATCCACGATTATAGTCCTTTAAAAATATTTAAAATATCCACGATTATAGTCCTTTAAAAATTTAAAAATCCACGATTATAGTCCTTTAAAAACTATTTAAAAATCCACGATTATAGTCCTTTAAAAATATTTAAAAATCCACGATTACAGTCCTTTAAAAATATTTAAAAAATCCACGATTATAGTCCTTTAAAATATTTAAAAATCCACGATTATAGTCCTTTAAAAATATTTAAAAAATCCACGATTATAGTCCTTTAAAAATATTTAAAAAATCCACGATATAGTCCTTTAAAAATATTAAAAAATCCACGATTATAGTCCTTTAAAAATATTTAAAAAATCCACGGATTATAGTCCTTTAAAAATATTTAAAAAATCCACGATTATAGTCCTTTAAAAATATTTAAAAATCCACGATTATAGTCCTTTAAACATATTTTAAAAAAATCCACGATTATAGTCCTTTAAAATATTTAAAAAATCCACGATTATAGTCCTTTAAAAATATTTAAAAAATCCACGATTATAGTCCTTTAAAAATATTTAAAAAATCCCACGATTATAGTCCTTTAAAAATATTTAAAAATCCACGATTATAGTCCTTTAAAATATTTAAAAAATCCACGATTATAGTCCTTGAAAAATATTAAAAAAACTCCACGATTATAGTCCTTTAAAAATATTTAAAAAATCCACGATTATAGTCCTTTAAAAATATTTAAAAATCCACGATTATAGTCCTTTAAGAATATTTAAAAATCCACGATTATAGTCCTTTAAAAATATTTAAAAAATCCACGATTATAGTCCTTTAAAAATATTTAAAAAATCCACGATTATTGTTCTTTAAAATATTTAAACTCATGATTATAGTCCTTTAAAAATATTTAAAAAATCCACGATTATAGTCCTTTAAAAATATTTAAAAATCCACGATTAGTATTCTTTAAAATATTTAAAAATTCCACGATTATAGTCCTTTAAAAATATTTAAAAAAGAATCCACGATTATAGTCCTTGGAAAATATTTAAAAAATCCACGATTATTGTTCTTAAAAATATTTAAACCCATGATTATAGTCCTTTAAAAATATTTAAAAAATCTACGATTATAGTCCTTTAAAAATATTTAAAAGACTCCAAGATTAGTATTCTTTAAAAATATTTAAAAATTACACGATTATAGTCCTTTAAAAATATTTAAAAAAAATCCACCATTATAGTCCTTTAAAAATTCCACGATTATAGTCCTTTAAAAATATTTAAGAAATTCCCGATTATAGTCCTTGGAAATTATTTAAAAAATCCACGATTATAGTCCTTTAAAAATATTTTTAAAAAATCCACGATTATAGTCCTTTAAAAATATTTTAAAATCCACGATTATAGTCCTTGGAAAACATTTGAAAAATATACGACTATAGTCCTTTTTAATATTTAAAAAATCCATGATCATATTTTTTAAAAAAAATCTTATCTTCCCTTAAACGTATTATTATTATTATAGTCATTTAAATTTATTTATTAAAAATTCTTAACTCTAAACATTTTAAAAATACTTCCGTGCCTCTATATTTCCAATGGGGTATTTTATATTCTTGTTCTCACATCCTTGCAAGGATATTTGTATTTTGGTTTCCTATTCTGCTTTGCATGTTTCCTGCTCCCTTTCTCACTAGCTGATTTGACACAGAAAAACAGAAAACTTTTATTTATCAACATCAGCTGATTTTCAACTGTCAATGATGCTGTGAAAACAAACAACAAAATATCCCATTATTTTGGCTCATCCCCGGATTTGTTCTCCGCAAAAAATGAGAGAGAGAAACTTACTCTCCGTAAACATTTTAGCAATGAACTTTTGCACACAACTCGTTTGGGAAAAGCTTTGGCAAGCATCCCGAAAACAGACACAACAATAAGAATAACGGTAAAACAAAATACTTAAGGCCAAAGGTCGGAAATTTATCATCCACTACGGCGGCCAGCATCCTTCGTAACTCAGTTTTAGTTGCGTAAAATCTCTGCTGACGTGTTGACATATTTCCATTGTACGTTTGATGTTATTTCTTGTTCTTGATTTTGGGTTTTCGTCTCTCAGACGAACAAGAAAAAAACATATTTATTTTCGGCGTTGAAAAGTTTTTCTAGGAATTTGTTATGATTTTCTTTTTTTTCATTTTTGGTTGGATGGGGGGTGAGACATCCCATAACCAAAAAGAAAAAGAAACAAAACTGATGACTTTGTGTTTACAAAGAAGAACGAAAATTTTTTGATGAGATTTCCGGGGAAAAACAAATGTGCTGGGATTATACACGAGCGGAAAGGGTTAACTAGAGATTGTTAATTTATGATATGTAAAGTTTTCATTTGTCAAATGTTGTTTTTTGTTTTTGCCTTGAGACGAAAATGAAGATTTTATGCTTTAAATGTGGCAATTTTAAGGGGGTGACCATGCATCATTTATTCCTAAATAGTGGCTGATATATATGGGTTAAGAATGGGTTGGGTGTGAATTGTTGGGAGAGGGGAAACCTCAAATCGTTTAAAATTTTCCGCCGTCGCACAAGATTTAATCTTGATTTATGTTCGAAGGAAATTTGTTTATGAGACTTGAATGAAAATAAATATTTTGCTTTGTCTGTGTGTGGGTTGATGATTAACCGGCTGACTGGTGTAAGACAATAAAGAGGTAAGGGAAGGAGATATTTAAAAATATTCTAGAAAGTTCAAAGTAGATGAAAAATGTGTAGAGTGATTCAAAATAATTTTATGTTCTCTACTTCGTGAAATCATGATTTATGGCAGATTTCCTTAACAATCCCAAATTCCATTATTTGCAGAATATTTTGTGAGACAAGTTAATCTACCCAGAGAAAACCAGAACTATCAAATAAAAGCTGCTTTGGTGGGAAATTGAGGCTGAAAACTTAAAAATTATCCGATAAATGGACGTCGGGTGTCCGGGAGTCACCATCGATCTTCAGGTTGTAGACAATTGGAAGTTAATCGGGAACTGTGAGGAATGGTCGTAGGAGATCACAATGTTCGGTTTAGGCATGATACGAGGATAATCCGGAATTCTGATGAAAGTTCGTCGGGGACCTTGATGTGGATTAAAAGAGTTCGGAACAGAGGTTTTAGGGTCCTGAGATCTTTGCTTGGAGATTAGCTACTCGGGCTTCGCAACAGTTTACGACTACATCTACATTGAAGAGAGGCTGTTAATATTTAAACACTGATTGGCTGTTAACAGCCAATGTTAATAGGTTAACAGAGGCTGTTAATATATTATCTATTAATATATTAACAGAGGCTGTTAATACCCTAACATACCTGTTTATATATTAACAGAGGCTGTTAATATGTTAACAGCGGCTGTTAATATATTAGTAGAGAATGTTAACATATTAACAGCGGCTGTTAATATATTAACAGAGACAGTTAACATATTAACAGAGACTGTTAATATATTAACAGAGACTGTTAACATATTAACAGCGGCTGTTAATATATTAACAGAGACTGTTAACATATTAACAGCGGCTGTTAATATATTAACAGAGACTGTTAACAGCGGCTGTAACATATTAACAGCGGCTGTTAACATCTTAACAGCGGCTGTTAACATATTAACAGCGCTGTTAATATATTAACAGCGGCTGTTAATATATAACAGAGACTGTTAACATATTAACAGCGGCTGTTAATATATTAACGGAGGCCTGTTAATATATTAACAGCGCCTCTTAATATATTAACAGAGACTGTGAACATATTAACAGCGCCTGTAATATATTAACAGAGGCTGTTAATATATTAACAGAGGCTTGTTAATATATATAACAGAGCTGTTAATATATTAACAGAGGCTGTTAATATATATTAACAGGGGCTATTAATATGTTAATAGAGGCTGTTATATATATGAACCGGGGCTATTAATATGTTAATAGAGGCTGTTAACATGTTAACAGTGGCTGTTACTATGTTAACAGTGGCTGTTAATATGTTAACAGTGGCTGTTACTATGTTAACAGTGGCTGTTAATATGTTAACAGTGGCTGTTAATATGTTAACAGTGGCTGTTAACCTGTTAACAGTGGCTGTTACTATGTTAACAGTGGCTGTATATTAACAGTGGCTGTTAACATGTTAACAGTGGCTGTTACTATGTTAACAGTGGCTGTTAACATGTTAACAGTGGCTGTTACTATGTTAACAGTGTCTGTTAATATGTTAACAGTGGCTGTTAATATGTTAACAGTGGCTTTTAATATGTTAACAGTGGCTGTTAATATGTTAACAGTGGCTGGTACTATGTTAACAGTGGCTGTTACTATATTAACAGTGGCTGTTACTATGTTAGCAGTGGCTGTTAATATGTTAACAGTGGCTGTTACTATGTTAACAGTGGCTGTTAATATGTTTACAGTGGCTGTTAACATGTTAACAGTGGCTGTTACTATGTTAACAGTGGCTGTTAATATGTTAACAATGGCTGTTAATATGTTAACAGTGGCTGTTAATATGTTAACAGTGGATGTTAATATGTAAACAGTGGATGTTAAGTTGTTAACAGTGGTTGTTACTATGTTAACAGTGGCTGTTAATATATTAACAGAGACTGTTAACATATTAACAGCGGCTGTTAATATATTAACAGAGACTGTTAACATCTTAACAGCGGCTGTTAACATATTAACAGCGTCTGTTAACATATTAACAGCGGCTGTTAACATCTTAACAGCGTCTGTTAACATATTAACAGCGGCTGTCAACATCTTAACAGCGGCTGTTAACATCTTAACAGCGGCTGTTAACATCTTAACAGCGGCTGTTAACATATTAACAGCGGCTGTTAATATATTAACAGAGACTGTTAACATATTAACAGCGGCTGTTAATATATTAACGGAGGCTGTTAATATATTAACAGCGCCTCTTAATATATTAACAGAGACTGTTAACATATTAACAGCGCCTGTTAATATATTAACAGAGGCTGTTAATATATTAACAGAGGCTGTTAATATATATTAACAGGGGCTATTAATATGGTAATAGGGGCTGTTAATATATATTAACAGGGGCTATTAATATGTTAATAGAGGCTGTTAACATGTTTACAGTGGCTGTTACTATTTTAACAGTGGCTGTTAATATGTTAACAGTGGCTGTTAATATGTTAACAGTGGCTGTTAATATGTTAACAGTGGCTGTTAATATGTTAACAGTGGCTGTTAATATATTGGTTACTAAAAGCCACTGTTATATGCTATTGTTAATATATTAACATAGGTTGTTAATATGTTAACTTGGCTCTTAACATGTTAACAGAGGACCGGAGCCTATAGTAATATATTAACATCCTCTGTTAATATCTTAACAGTCATTTTTTATCATAAAAGATTATGTCCCCACACCCATGAAGGATAAGGACAAGGTTTGTATTGAAAGCCCAGGCCATTATTTCTTTGAATTGGATTATCAAGTTTTAACTGCAGCATTTCCATAATATTTTCAATGTTATAAACATTTTATAAGAAATAAATAAATTAATTATTTAAACTTCTCTTAATATTTATACAGCAATAACAAAAAAAAATCATTTTCATTGAAAATAACTTCACATAAAACATTCAGTTTCCTGCAAAAAACAAATAAAATTACCAAGAAATATAAAACAAACGGAAAATTGGGCAAATTCCAAAAATACCTTTTCTTTTAAAAACGTTGCGTACCGGAAGAACTTCAAAAGATTTATATTTTATTGTTTTGCTGGCATTAAATGCTTATGCCGTAGTCGAGCTTTGCTGTACTTTTCATGTTCCTGCCGAGGCTGCTGCTTCTCATGTATTTTGGAAAACTCTGCAACTTTCTTTTTCTTGGCTTGGCTTGGCGGCGGGGTGGTGAATTTAAACGAACAAAGAAAATTCCCCGGAATGCAGCAGGTAAAAATGAGTACTTTATCATTAAAGTTTTTCCTACGGTTGACGGCTGTGAAAAAGTCGTTTAATTGCAATTTACGCTTCTATCCGAAAAACAACACTAGATTATGGCAGAATTATTTACACATAGGGGAGATGGGGAATGGGGGGAGGTTGGTTGTGTGTGTGTGCATGATAGTGTTGCATTATCGTTAAGAATTTATGTTGATTATTTCCTTTGCAAATGCAATGGGTGGTGTTATATTTTTGAGATGGGATGGGAGAACACTATATCAAATTTATTGCTTGATTTTGGAAAATGCATTAACATTACAAATTTTCGTATTTATTAACTTTGATTATACATTATTTTAATTGTTCACAATAATTTTGAATTATCTATGGAGAATTATTTCAGCATCCTCTTTAAAAAAATGCTTAGAAGTTGTAAAAAATGTTTGAGAATTATTATTAATTTCTTCATGAAAGAAGTAAAATTCATCCATCAACTACAATAAAAATGTTGAATATTTAGGTCATGAAAACTTAAGTATTTTAAGATAAAAACTCCGTTCCAGAAACATGTTTAAATTTGCTACTTTCAAAAATTTAAACTTTTTCCTACAAAATGAAAAAAAAAAAAAACTATTAAAGAAAAAATTAAAAATAAAGGTAAATATAAAAATCAGCGAAAACAACGGCGAATCCTGTTCTCTTGAAAAATGACCATAATAATGTGCTGAGGATTGTCATCTAGTTATACCCTACAACACTATGTGTTGGGGTATTATAAGTTTGATTGGGCCAAAAATTATGTAACACCTAGAAATATTGGTTTCCACATAGGAAAGTATATAAGGATCTTCCTATCTCGCCGAGCTGAGTCGATCTAGCTATGTATGTCCGCCTGTCCAGTTAATTTGTAATCACTCTACAGGTCGCAATTATGGCCCAATCTTCACCCTATTGTTCTTGGAGATGATCGCATAATATTTAGGGGTTGAAAAACTGAAAAAATTCCTGATTTTGCAGTTGCTCTACAGTCGCAATTATAGACCAATCGAATCGGAAGTTAGCATGGGGTTAGAGCTTAGGGCTGTGCAGAAGCCTTCCAATTTGATGGTCATAGGGTAATATTTAGTGGGTGAAATAGACCCATAACATTTGTGTTAAATAAATTCAAATTTTCCATTAGACCGCGAAAATTTTTAATCCCGGCGAAATCATACATAGACGAACAGGTCAATACTGACCGTAACGTAGATGTCGATAGAAAATATATCGGACATATATAGCGAAATATATACAATGTGGATATACAAAAGGAGGGGATGTTAGCTGGAATGCTTATATCTCAAGAATGGCTGGACCGATTTTGACAAATGTTGTGAATTCGGAATTGCCCTCTTGGCATAAAAGTATGAAATCTAAAAAAAGTCGCATCTTCCAAAATAGATTTGGACATAAGAGGGCTTTCTAACATTCTAACATTCTTACTGGTGTGAAAATAAATCTGATCTTAGGAAATAGTTCATTCAGCCCTAGAGCTGAAGTACAATATCTTTAATTAATTATACGCTGAGGTATCCCCAAGTAAATATATCAATTAAAAAGAGGCACAGAAAGGCCGATTTTATTATACCCTACACCACTATATATATTCCGTAGAGCTCTTGTACAAAAAAAATATATATGACAGTGTGAGATAAAAAAACTACAAAAAAGTCAGACGCCATAATTTTTCCTTTATTTTAATTTATTAAATGAAAGCAAAAAATGTCGGAAATAGCATCAAATTTTAGAATAGTTTAGATTGTTCGAATTGGTCGCCTTTGGCACAAATTATGGCCTTCAAACGGCCAATGAACCGTCACACGCTGGGCCGAATGTTGCTCTGGCGGTATTTGGCCCATTCCGGCGAAGCGCTTGCTTGAGGTGATCGACACTTTGGTATTTTTAGTGCCAACCTTGTTTTCAAAAATACTCCAGACACAATAGTCCAACGGATTGGTATCCGGAGATTTTTGTGGCCATTGTGCTCTGGAAATGAAGCAAGGAACCTCATCTTGTAACTATTCTTGGGTGGCACGTGCTGAGTGCGATGGTGCTGAGTCCCTGTTGGAATGTCCAAGGTCTACGGCCAACATGTTTACGTGCCCAAGTCTTTAATACACCCCAGAATATTTTCGCAATAATATTCGGCATTAATTCTGATATCGATTAATACGAGCGGAGAGCGACCATCGGCTTTATGGCTGGTGCGTAGATTACTCTCAAGGAGAGTATTCGACCTTGATCCAAACTTGATACATTGTGATATCATTGTCAAACTTAAATCTATTTCGGAGGTGTGCAATATCGGTCACTCTTCATACACCTCCCCCAAACATGTTACATTTTAAAAGAACAGAATTCACTACACAAAAGCATAACCTATTTTGCTCCAACTTAGCAAATCCTAATATTTCCATCAGTGCTACAGCAGGTGCGAAAAGGACAAATTCGGTCCACTCCATCCAGTACCTCCCTCACAAAGGGTCAACATTTTGAACAACAAAAATGATTATAAAATGCAAAATAAGCATACCGTTCTTTTCAAATTACACACATAGCAATATTTTTTTAAAACCCAGATCTGGTGTGAAGATGGATATGTCGTCCACTCCTTTGGTACCTCCACCACAAGAGTAAACACTTTGACTATCCTGAAGCTCACAAACGCGAAATTACATCCGATTGCATTCAGACTTGGTACAGCCAATATTTTCATCACTCAAGATCTGTTATAAAGAGGTAGAGATCGGATCATTTCCTCTGCTACCTCCCCACAATAGGGTTCAGTTTTTAAAACAAACCTCGAACTCTCTTCAAATTTCACACACATAAACATTTTTGCTAACATAAGATCTGTTGTGAAGATGATACACATCTGCGAACTACTTCTGGTACCTCACAACAAAGGGTCACCATTTTTATTAATAATATTATCTGTCAAATTTGCGAAATAAGTGAGCGATTGTTCTAAAATTATCACTTAGCTTATAATGAAGGAAGTACTCGATATAGTCCCAACTGGCACGTCGCAAATTTTATCCATTTATTTGGGTCTGACGAAATGGACAATATTGGCCCATTCCTTCGGAACCTCATCAATCGTGTGAATGATCACAACAAAGTCAAAATATATTTTTAAATAAGCATCAGTCGGCAAAACCACTGATACATTTAATTAGCTTTAATAGGCTTAAGTACCGATCCGAACTTAAATACGAAATTTCAAACAATTACAGGAATAATGTCGCCAAAATCATCAACATTTCAAATATTGGGGAGGTACTTAGGTAGTGGCTATACGAAGAAGTAGGCCTGTATAAGTATATTTCTCACGGGGTGTAGTGTCCGTTACGAACTTTGAGTACGACATTTAAAACAATTGCGGCGATGATGTCACTGAATTCAGCAAAAGACAAAATATAGGGATACCGTTATATGGGGGCTATACCTATGACTATATGGGCCATACTTGAAAATGGACCTGTAATTTGCGGTAGTACCCATAAAAACTTCAAATACGAAATTTGATACAATTCTGTAATATGTTGTCTTTAAAATCATCAAAATACCGAATATCTGCAGCTCTATATCCCATTTTCAATAGCAAAAGTCCGCAGACAAAACACATTGAGTTAGATTTTTTCAACCTACTTCATTTGTTCGAAGCTGCAGTGATTTTCACAGACGCAGCGGACAGACGGGCGGTTACTTTGTGGGGTCTAAAATGTTATTTCGAGGTATTACGACGGTATGACACACTTTATTAGTAAATTATGGAAGTAAACTTTAATAGACAATTCCGGTATCTGGGAATTTTTGAAGCGTAACCACACCACTAGAGAGACTTTTGGGTCGAGAGAGTAGATAGCCCAACGTGTTCAATTTTCCATCAATATTTATTTTGATCGCACACATCCCATAAAAATTGTATAATCTTTGCCAACATAAAGCTTACATCTAGAGTTCTGTCAGTCTAGCTCATGTTCAGTGCATCAATTCCTAAATGTATAGTGATTTTATAAATTTCATATCACTATACGAGGAGTTTTCATACAACGCCGGAGTCGATCGAACCAGATTGGCACAAGTCTACTTAGATTGTGTTTATTGGGAGTCCTTGGCGTATGATTGATGACAAGCATAAAATTTTTAAATTGATCATACGCTGATGTGTCCCTTACGAAATATTATCTATTGAAGAATATAGATTTATTTTCTGTACATTCTCAAAGAAATTCTTAATTTTTCATCGAATAAAACTTTCCATCGCCCTTTCAAAAACCAAAAGCTCAACTAATTTCAAAGATTTGATTTCCCAAGGGCCGCCTAAGGTTTCATTTGGCATGCAATCTATTACCTTTTTCCCCGGTAGAGAAAACTTGTTTTAATTAACAATTAAAGGAGAGTTAGGGGTGTTCTGGGCGCAACATACAATTTCATATCCGAAATCTACAAATGCCAATTTCTGTTAACAACAAAAATTAGAAAAATCCACAACAGCAGCAATAAAACCGTGGAATTCATTATGCTACCTTTTTTGCTTGCTTTGGCCAATTGATAGCGTTTGCTCAATAATTTGTTTCCGTTACATTTTGATTCCTTTCGCGTTTGTTGTTTCGTCCTTCCTTCCGCCGCAATTAAAACGGTGAAACCTTTTTGAATGGCGGGTGGCTTCTGAAAGGGGTTCAGCTTCACGAGTTTCTTGGGGTGTTCCATTTCGATCTACTTAAAATTCATCCAACAATCTGATAGCAAATTATCATAGGAAAAATTAGGAAAAATTCGGGGATCGAAGAGGGGGAGGGAATTATTTTTAGAAGATTTCCCTGTAGGGAAATACGAATACAAACAAAATGCAATTGTTAAGAGGTGGTAGAGGGTGTCAGGCATGAAATATTCATACAAACTTTGAAGGGAAGTTAGAAAATTAGATGTCAACTCCTAAAATAAATCTCATGCGAATTCAAAAAAAAAAAAAAAAAAAAAAAAAAAAAAAATAAATAATAAAAATGTAAAAAAAAAACGTAACGAAAGTTTTAAAGTCGGGCAGGCCGACTTTATGATACCCTACACCACTTTGCTAATTTAGTAAAGCTCCGCATAACAATTATAAGTTTTTAGGGGAGAATTCAATCACACACGCTATGATTATAATTATAATTTAAGGTTCAAAGGACTAAATAAGTCGAGCATTTGCATCTTTTAAATTCGGATTTTATTGCCCATTTGGTGCACAATTAATTTGAAGTCGAATAAATTTTATATGGGAGCTATATCCAAATCGGTAACGATAAAATTTGGCTAAGATATTTCTGAGCAGTATTTGATATATTTCCCTGAATATCGTTGTTACGGAGTGCATATTACGGCTGTGGGTAACAAATACAACAAATCGGATGAACAGTATATTGGGAGCTATAGCTATATCTGAACGATCTTTACCAAATGTGACATACTAGCTTCTAGACTTAATTTAGTCGAAAGTGCCAAATTCCATCCGATTTGGACAATATTAGACGTTTTCGTACACAATCAAAGGTAAATCGGCGAAGTTATATATGGGAGCCATATCCAAATCTGAACCGATCTCGATAAAATTTAGCAAATGTATTTCTGAGCTGTATTTTGATATATTTACCCAATATTTTTTGTTACAGAGTGCATATTACGGCTGCGGAGGACAAAAATAACAAATCGGATGAACAATATATATGGGAGCTATAGCTATATCCGAACCGATTTCGATCAAATTTGGGATACTTATGTGCAGGCCTAATTTGGTTGTTGTGCAAAATTCCATACTATTTGACTGATATTACACGTTTGGTGCACAATAAAGCAAATCGGATGAAGAATATATGGGAGCTATATCTAAATTCTGACCGATTATCTCCAATTTAAATAGG
>NW_026712228.1:0-121336 GCF_030504385.1 Musca domestica | reverse complement strand
ATACATTTAAGGTGAATGGGAGATTCTTTTTGTTTTTTGGTAATTTCATTTCAGGCAGTCATTTTTCTTCGAAGAAAACAAATTGACAATTTCATCAAAAAAACGAATGAAG
Organism: Musca domestica; assembly: GCF_030504385.1. Taxonomy (NCBI): domain Eukaryota; kingdom Metazoa; phylum Arthropoda; class Insecta; order Diptera; family Muscidae; genus Musca; species Musca domestica. The sequence continues at coordinate 121,224 of NW_026712228.1, read as the reverse complement.
CCTTTTGTTAGTTGGTTGTGTCCAACAAAGCAGTCATTTTTTATTTAAAGGTTGTTTTTTACGTTCACTTAATCCTACTAATAAAATCTAAATCAAAAAAGGAGAGAGATGTAAAGGGTGCCGTGTGAGGGGTGATTATAGATAAATAACTTTTTGAGGTCATAAAGAGGTTATCTTCTCTCGGGAGGGATGTGTAAGGAGGTTAAATCATGATTCTCAATATTTCAATATTTTTTAGTTTGTGATCCCTAAGCATAATCAAGCCCTCAAGCATATACAGGCCTTTTAATAACATGTAAAAAAATTCAGCCGGGCCGAAGTTTTAATAGCCTCCATGCCATTATTCAAAAAAATAAAATCCGTTAAAAATTCTTTTAAAATATTAAAAATGCCGAATGTAGCCTTTATATTATGATCTATACGACGATTTTTGCCATAAGCCGTTACAATATTCCAATGCGAATCTTGAAAAAAATCGGTGAAAAATATAGGGAGATACCATTATATGTTAGCTATACCAAAACTAGGGCCTGACATTCTGACATAGTCTGTAGTATCCATTACGAACTTCATATACCAAATTTGAAAAAAATCCGATGAATAATGTCGCTAAAGTCATCAAAATACCGAAAATTGGTAGGTATCGCTATATGTGGGCTATACGAAGACGTGGACCTGTACAGATAATTTGCTGTCTTAGGCTGTAGTATCTATTCTGAACATCAAATACCAACGATTCCTGTGAATAATGTCGCTAAAATAATCAAATATTGAATGTCAGGAGGTACTGTTATATGAAGGCTATACGAAGAAGTGGCTCTGCACAGACAATTTTCTGTCATAGGCTGCAGTATACATTTTGAACTTCAAATTTCAAATTTAAAACCATACCGAATATCGGGAGGTGCCGTTATATGGGGGCTATACGAAGAGGAGAAAATTTTCTGTCACATATAATTTTCTGTCTAAGGATGTAGTATCCATTACGAACTTCAAATACCAAATTTGAAACGATTCCGGTGAAAATTTTTGCTAAATCATCAAAATACCGAATATTGGGAGGCACCATTATGGCTATACCAAAACGTGGACCTGCACAGACAATTTTCTGACACAGTCTGTAGTGTCCATTATGAGCTTCAAAGACCAAATGTGATACAACTGCAGTCCATAATGTCGCTAAAACCATCAAAATACCGAATATTGGGAGGTACCGAAATATGCGGGCTATACGAAGACGTGCACCTGCACAGACAATTTTCTGTCTTAGGCAGTTTTATCCATTACGAACTTCAAAAACCAAATTTGAAATAATTCCGGTAAATAATGGCTATACCGATTTGGAAATAATTCCAGTAAATAATGGCTATGCCAAAACGTTGGCCTACATGGCCCATTTTCAATACAAAAAGTCCTGCGAGTAAAATTTTATTAACCCACTTAATTTCGTTCGGAAGCTAGAGTGATTTCCATAGACGAACAGACGGCCAGACATCGCTGAATCGACATAGAATTTTATGCTGATCAAGAATATATACTTTGTGGGGGCTAAAATGTATGTTTCGAGGAGTAATAAACGGAATGGCAAACTTAATATACCGGGTGGGATAAAAAAAAACTGCAACAAAGTCAAACGCCATAAATTTTACATTTTTTTCAATTTAATTGAATAAAAACAAAAAAGATTTGTTCGAATTTGGTACGAATTATGGCCTTCAAACTTCCAATGAAACCGTCACACGCTGCCCGAATGTTGCTCTGTGGTAGTTTGGCCCATTCCCAGCGAAGCGCTTGCTTGAGGTGATCGACAATTTGGTAGTTTTTAGTGCCAACCTTGCTTTCCAAAATACTCCAGACGCAATAGTCCAACGGATTGGTATCCGGAGATTTTGGTGGCCGTTGTGCGCTAGAAATGAAGCGAGGAACCTAATTTTGTAACCATTCTTGGTAGACGAGTGCTGAGTGCGATGGTGCTGAGTCCTGTTAGAATGTCCAAGGTGTGTGGCCAAAAATGTTTGCGTGCCCAAGGCTTTAATACACCCTCCAGAATATTTTCGCGATAATATTCTGTATTTATTCTGATGCCACTGTCAATTAATACGAGCAAAGAGCGACCATCGTCTGCTATGGCTGCCCACACCATCACCATGGCCGGCACTTGAGTTCTGGTGTCCAACCGAAGGTGTAAATTTACCTTCAGCTGACCTCTTTGGTAAGTAAACACGATCATTTGGTTTGTTTACAACTGCTGCACAACGAATGTTTTCTCATCGGAGAAAACCAAATTCGGCAGTTTACCACTTTCGGCCAAGCGAAGCAACTCTTTAGCTCCTTTGAGTCTATTTTCTTTCTGTTGCTGTGTAAGTTCTTGCACTTTTTGGATGAGTGGCTTGTCGGACGAGTGGCTTAGAAATGACAGCAGTCTGTAGTTGGTTGCAGTTTTTTCATCTTCACCTGTATATGTTTCATCCGATTTTGTGTGAAAGTCCGTTACATTTATAATATGCATTCGATAACAGTTATAATTGGTACCAGATATCTTATAGAGCTCGGATTTCAGATTTACTGTGCAAACACCGGCTAATATCAGACCAAACGGACCGAATTTTGATTCTTCCGACGGATTTCGGCCTAAAATAAAGTGTTTAAAATTTTTGTTAAAATCGGTTCAGGTATAGTTATAGCTCCTATATATACAATGTATATATGACATTTGATACCGCACATCAGATACTACTCGAAAACTCCTCTGCCAATTTTTATCGAGATCGGTTCGGATTTTCATATAGCATCAATATACATCTTCACCCGATTTTACGGATATTGCCTCCCACATATGTAATATCACCCCAACTTGAATAGATTTTTTCATATTCAACCCAATTTTACCATTTGGTGACATTCGTTCCGGTATGTCTATTGCTGCAATAAATATTTTTTAAGATATTCCTTATCGAAGTCATATCATGAACTATACTTCACACAAATTCCCAATAAAAAGTTTTTTGTTACGGGAGCTCTACTAAATACGTATAGTTGTGTAGGGTATCATATAGTCTGCCCCGCCCGACTTTTTACCTTTCCCTACTGGATACTATAACTTCTACTTACTATACTTTCACAATGTCAGACCTGGGGCCTGTTTCCTGTTCTATGAAAAATTAAATGACAAATATTTCCCTCATAAAATTTTTCATATGATATGATTTCATTTCTTTTCCGAATTGAGGCCCTGGACTTCTCCAGGATGACTTTCTTTAATTAGGAGATGCTTAAGAAATTCTTTACATGCCTTTACTGCACCTATAGCCGTTATCTTTTAATCACTATTATCTTTAAATTTTAATTTACTTAGAGTAATTTCCCCCGTTTTCCAAATTACATCACCCCTCTCGCTGAACACCCTTTCGGATTACAGAAACTTTAAAAGCCTACAACTCATCTCATTTTCCCATGGCGCTGACAACTTTTGTTGACTGTCAGATGTTTCATAGATGTCATTGTGTATGTGTCATCTTCTTTTTCTAGTAGTACATGAGAGTATGTGTGTGTGTGTATGTGTTTGTGAAGAACATTTCCCGATGCCTGTGCATTGTTGGCCTTACGGCACGTTATTTGAGAAAAACTTGTACATTAACAATAAAAGTGTTTTTCTTGTAAGATGTCAGCACCTGATGGCATTTTTAAATTCAATTTCAATCAAATGTTTACGATGCGATTCAATACGCAGCATATTTTTTTGTGCTTCTGCCAATGTTTGTCGGCATTGGGTACAAATGGAGATGGGCCGTCGTATGGTGTACAGTGTTTCACAGCCTAAAGAAAATATGTTTTCGATGCGGTGTTAAAGGAAGTAAATATATCAACCTCTGTAAACTATCAGAATCCCCGAAGTTTATTTTATAATAAATCTAACTATGAAAGGATATTTGTCGAAAGCGACATGGTGCTCTGTCAACGCTAAATAAGATGGAGCTTGGAAAGTTAAATTATAGGAAAAGAGTAGTACTTGTATGCAATCAAGATATAGGATCTTGTCCAAGAGAATAAATGAATTAGGATTTTAAAGAACATGGATATCTAAAGAATATGTCTATGGACTATAAGACACGTACCTGCCGATTTTATAAAAATACTCGGGTATTTTCCCGTATATTTTATGAAGGATTAATAAAACCATATTAGTGGACTTTACAAGAATTTTATGGCGTCTCTCTTTGTCAGGGTCGTCGCCCTATAATAATACTTTTGGAAGGAGTTTTTGTCTTATAATTTTATTTTTTATTTTTAAGATGTCATTCCATTTTTAAACTCCTCGAAATATACATTTTAGACCTGTCCGTCTGTCTATCGAACTTCCGAATAAAATGAAGTATAATGATTTTTATACTCTCCACCTTGAACATCCCTAAATATTCGTCCTAGACACCATAAAGTATGAGATGAAAAAAATGCAACCAACTTCAGACTGCTGTAATTTCTAAGTCATTCAATTTTTTTTTTTTATTTTTAAGATGTCATTCCGTTTTTAAACTCCCCGAAATATCAATTTTAGACCTGCCCGCCTGTCTGTCCAATTTTCGAATAAAATGAAGTACACTGATTTTATTACTCTCCACCTTGATCATTCCTAAATATTCGTCGTAGACACCATAAAGTAGAAGATGAAAAAATGCAACCAACTTCAGACTCCTGTAATTTCTAAGTCATTCGTCCCACAGCTGTTAAAATTATTCCAGTGACAGCTCATTATATTGTTTACAAGCGTACAAATGCATTTTTGTGAGAATTTTCCAGAAAAAAAGTTACTCGTGATGGAATTCTAGCGTGATCGGGTGATTTCTTTATATTTGGCTGCAAAACCACAAGTGGCTATCGTTAGAGCACTCTTTTGTGTCCCGTAACATCGCTCGTTACCCTGATACTATTAGCGTGGGATGTGGACGGAAGCAAACAGCAACATCGGCAGAAATGGTTCGAAAAGTAAAGAAGCAACTTGACCGAAACCCGCTCCGCAGTGGCCGCAAAATGGCTCGTCAGCTGAACATATCGCAATATTCCATTTGGCAAATATTGAAAAATTAGCTCGGGGTAAAGCCATTGAAATTCCAAAAAGTGCAAGAAGAAATGCAAGAAAATGGTGAACTGCCGAATTTGGTTTTTCTCCGATGAGAAAACATTCGTTGTCCAGCAGTTTGTAAACAAAAAAAATGATCTTGTTAACTTGCCAAAGAGGTCATCTGAAAATGTGCACCTTGGGTTGGCCACCAGAACTCAAGCGCAGTTCATGGTGATGATGTGGGCCGCCATAACAGCCGATGGTCGCTCTCCGCTCGTATTAATCGACGAATATGCCGAATATTATCGCGAAAATATTCTGGAGGCTGTACTGAAGCTTTGGTCACGCAAAAATCATGTCAAAGGTTACCAATTCGAACATATCTAAACTTATTTCAATAAAATTAAATAAATGTAAAAATTATGGTGTTTGAGTTTGTTGCCGTTTTCCAAACGAAGGAAAGATCAGTGGAAACCGCTCTGCACGAGGTTGTACGCCACATTGAGAGCACTTTCGATAAGCAAATGTAAAGACTTGTTGTATGGGACACTGGGGCTAATCCCAAAAATGACTAATTGGCTCTCCAATTGAGCCTACAATAGTTTGGTGGACGGCAATGGATAAGATCATAACATCCGCACATTGCAAACATTAGACTATGGACACGGGATGTACTGATCCAATCTTTCTGGGACCTCCCCCAGAGAGGTATGCAAACCGACTGAATTTTTTAATTTGTTTTTAATTCATTTCACTAAGCGGAAAAAATCTTAACCGATTTTTTTCCAAATTTGAAGTATTTGTTTCCAGGCTGAATTCAGTCGGAACTTCCAAAATTCAGGCCATTCGGACTGATATTGGGCATTTTGTGCACAATTAACCCGAAATCGGTTGATGATATATATGGGAGCTATATCCAAATTTGAACCGATTTTGATGCAATTTCAGAAATGTATTTCTAGGCTGTATCTGATATCTCCAACCAAATACCTTTATTGTGGGGTGCATATTACGAATGTGAAAAACCAAATCGGATGAAAACATTTTCTCCAAATTTTAATTACTTGCTTCGACAGGGAATTCGGTCAGATGAACAAAAACTCGGGATATTGGAAATTTGATCTACAATTAACCCAAATCTAAGCCGATCATGATAAAACTAGGCTGTATCTTATATCTGGTAACCAATGTGAGGGACTTAAACGCCAAATTGGATAAAACGTATATATGGGAGCTATAGCTATATCTGAACCTATTTTCTCTAAATTTTATGTATTTGCTTCTAGACTGAATTCGGTCGGATGTGCCAAAATTCAGGTCATTTGGACTTATCTTGGCCATTTAATGTACAATTAACCCGAAATCGGTTGATGATATACGTGGGAGCTATTATAACTTGAACCTATTCTTTACAATTTCAATAGAGTTCGTCCGTGGGAAACAAATATTGTTTGGAAAATTTCATCTCATTCGGATAAAAAAGGCGAACGGACGGACTGACATGCATAAATCGACTCAGAAAGTGATTCTCAGAAGTAACTATGGGTTTATCTCCTTTCCTTCTTCCTGTTACAAACAAATGCACAAAGACATAATACCCTTACCACTATGTGATGTAGGGTATGTAGAGTATAAAAAATACATACTTTTATCTATACCCAGCACGAGGTTGGCTCATAAATTCAAATATATAGCTCTCGCCGGACACGCTCTCTACTTTTCGTACCCTTTAAATATGGAAGGAACGATAAATTAAAATTCCACATATTTTCACTTTGATCCACAATACTCCATGATCTGTGTTGGTATCTGTAAAGGTTAGGTTAAACTTTTCAACTAGTCGTATTTGTTCAATTGATAGGTACATCCGAAATGCGATTCTTTACATAGTCGCCGGAATCAGAACTTCTCATTCTGGGGTTGAGCTGTGTTCTTTTGTAAAGGTGTGAGTTTGTCCTGAGTGCGTGAGTCATGTGAATGTATTCTGTTAGGCCATACTCACACATCAAAAAATATCATTTTTTCTCTGTTTGCTTCGTTTCAAATGTACAAACACACACACGCACGCACACACTCGGCACCATATACAATCAACACCCAAACATGTTAGCCAAAAGTTTGTTCTCAACAAGCATTAGAGAAACTTGTTCCATCTCATTGAGGTGTTGCTGAATGGAGAACACAACACGCATTGTGTTGCAAACAAACTTTTCACTTAAATCGATGTTGGTGCTGTAGTTGTTGTTGTTGTTACTTCTGTTGTTATTATTATTATTGTACATTTTATGTTAAGGCCGATGTGTTTTGTTGTCGTTGTTGCTGTTGTTGTAGAGTAATATCATGTTGTAGAGTGCATAAAGCACAACTGTCGCAATATGACAGTTGTAGAGCATTGACAAACGGAAAAAAGGTAACGATTGAAAGTTTTTACCATTTGGGGATACAATACAAAGGAAAGGATCTCCGTGTGTGTGTGTGTTTGCGTGTGTATGTGTGCAAGAAAAGAGAGTTTTTATTGTATACCGTCTGGTTTTGATATGGGTTCTGTAATGTTAGTTATCAAAGCTAAAATTGGCTAGACGGATTAATTAAAGCCAGACAGCCAGACGGTAATATTATGTTAAGCTCAGTACATTAATATAATTGGTATTGTGTCGCCAGAATCATAAGAAATACAAAAAAACTATTCTTGGAAAAAAGGGGGAAAAGTTTTAGATTTTATTTGTATTTACATTGTAAACCAAATGAGATGAGATAAATTTACGAGAGCTAATGTTTATTCCTAAAGTCCTTAAACTTATGGAATTGGTAGAAAACAAACGAATCAATTTCTTTGGAAATACTAAATTGGATTTATTGGCGTTTTTGCAAACATCAGTCGGTTTTGTCGACAGATGTTGTACAAAATACTTTGTACATACTTTTGAGTGCGGTTGAGGCGCTGGGAAAATCTAGCAATAAACAATAAATATTCTAAAATTAAATATTTCCCAGCCGCCATAAAATATCACATGTGAAGTATTCAGTGATCTTGTGCGCTGACGCATACGATAATGTGTGAGATAATAAAGGTTATGACCCACACGCACAGATATCGATGCGCTCAGTAGATGCACAAGACCACTTGAATGAGATGCCAAGCAGCCCTGCAATGTTCTCCATTCAGTATTAGAATAGATAAGAACAATTGTGTGGCTGCGACTAGGTTAAGTTAGATTAGTTTCAGTAGTACGTAAGAAACATACTCTTTAAATAAAATCAGAATTGAATCAACAGCCAAACCGTTCGGTTGGTTTTCTCTTCTCATTCATTGGTCCTTCGAAGAATAAAGAATCGACGACCTTAAATAAAATTGGTTTGAGTTATCCCCCACCAGTGGTAAGAAACTCAGAAAAGCCAAAAAAGAAGTAGGTGTTCTTCAAAAAGGAGAAGAACTTCTACCAAAAAAAATATAAAATACGCCATAGGGGCAAAACCAAACAAAAAAGACCCACGGGGCAAATTAAAAAAAAAAATAGATAAGAGGACAACAAAGTCCCAAATAAAAGAACAACATACAATTTTGAAAAGAGGACATTAAAAGTCCCAACTGGAAAAAATAAAAAAAATATAAATAGATAAAAGCCAAGAAGGCAATATAAAAAAGTTTTGAAAAGAGGACAAATGGACCCATCTAAATTAAAAATGTATAAAAAAATGGAAGAAGCTATCACCACTTTGGCAGACTATTTCCAGCTGTTAACGTCGACGTCAGCCTTTGAAAAGGTGAAACACGTCGCGGCATGGAAGGTACTGGTAGAAAATACATATTACCAGTTACGACGGTACTTGAGGGTACACCAAAAATATCTTCCAACCCATATGAAGACATTACCCTGTGATGTAGATGTGTGTATGTTATCGGCAATGAAGCTTTTAGCAACCAGGAGTCGCAATTACACATACTTGGACATCGATGAAGAAATCGAAGATTCGATGAAACCTCCATCACGATGGATACTATCGCAGAAATGTGAATATTTAACTTGGGAAGAGCAAGTGGAAGAAAACAGACAACTTAACTATGTCGAAACAAAGGAAGATTACGACAGAGAATTGGAAGATGGTTTGCACGAACAAATGCAAGCCTATGAAAATAATTTACAATCTCTGCAGGGACAAGCAATCGAATTGCGTTCTCAAATAATAATCGAAGTGGAAAAAAGTGAAATGATATTGAGAAATGCGAAGGCCCACGAAAAATATTTGCTCGCCAAATCTGAAGAAAACCTGCGGACCAAAGATAAACAATTCGAAGAAAAACATCGTGTTCAGGAAGATCAAGTGCAACAAACGAAAACGAAGTTAGAGAAAGTCAATGAAAAATTGGCTAGCTCAGAAAGAGCGCGGCAAGTCTTGGAAGTTGAGAGAGATGACCTGTCCAAACAACTGGCAGATGTAAAAGAGGAACATAATTCTGTGAAACTCAAACCAATTCGATGCTTGGATGAAAATTTTGGGAAATGGAGATCCTCACATCAATTATTAAATAAATTCCCGCCGGCAAGTCCTCATTTTGAGGAACGGAAAGAAGAAGAAGAATCCGCCCCTAGCAATGAAGCACTCGGTGAAGAACGAATGGATTCACGTGCAGAAGGCCCAAACATGTTCGGCGGATACGGGGATGTTGATTACGACAACGATTCTAGAGGAAAAGAAAACATAGCAGAGGAGGAAAAAGAAGGAAAGCCTCTACGTACAGAAGGTCCCTTCATTTCCAACGAATATGAAAAAGAATACAACGAAGAAATGGGTAAAGCCGAACAAAGTTCTCTGGTTCCGGTTCTTGAACGGTATTGCCTTAGAGAAACCAACAGCAAATCATCGATGGCCGTAAAAACAGAACACGACAAAGCAGAGCGTACCATGGAGCCAATGGTAATCCTTTCCGACGTGAATGATGACGGTCCGCATCGATGGACTATGAATGCGGTATGGAGAATGAAGCCGGCAGATAAAGGTGGTGGCATTGGCAAGAAGGATTGGGCAAAGAAATGGAGTCGTTTCCTGGAAGCAGTTACTTAATTAAATATTCATATTGTTTGAGCATATATAGTTAGTTTCCTTTTCATATTTTTATATTTAAATATTTTATAGTATACATTTATTCAAATTTATAAACATACAGATTTAAGCCGCCCGGGAGAATGTACAAAATACTTTGTACATACTTTTGAGTGCGGTTGAGGCGCTGGGAAAATCTAGCAATAAACAATAAATATTCTAAAATTAAATATTTCCCAGCCGCCATAAAATATCACATGTGAAGTATTCAGTGATCTTGTGCGCTGACGCATACGATAATGTATGAGATAATAAAGGTTATGACCCACACGCACAGATATCGATGCGCTCAGTAGATGCACAAGACCACTTGAATGAGATGCCAAGCAGCCCTGCAATGTTCTCCATTCAGTATTAGAATAGATAAGAACAATTGTGTGGCTGCGACTAGGTTAAGTTAGATTAGTTTCAGTAGTACGTAAGAAACATACTCTTTAAATAAAATCAGAATTGAATCAACAGCCTAACCGTTCGGTTGGTTTTCTCTTCTCAATCAGATGTATACCCTCAGCCAATGTTGGATTATTTAAATATATTTTTAGTTATGTTATGATTAATCAAATAGTTGACTCTCTATGGAATAGGTTCCGAAGGAGTAGGTCAATAATGCTCATTTCGTATCGGACCTGAATAAATATGATACAAATATTGTGACGTGCCAGGTTTGGACTACATCGACTGCTTACTTCACTTTATGTGAAATATATGATAATTTTTAGAAAATGTTAAAAGTGTGTGCGAGTGGCCACATATAGGCGACTGAAGTATTCCATTTTCCTACCTCACCTAATACAAATAAAAATATTGGTATTGGCAAAATCAAAAGAAAATCAAAACATCGCATCCAATTTTATGCAATAGCAAGTTGTAAAGAATCGCTGACTTGTTTCGCAAGTTATTACAAATAATAGTATTGAAAATTGTGGCCCTTTGTGAGGGTGATGTATCAGAAGGGGTTCGCCGATATATACAATTTTCACAACAGATCTTGTATTAGCAAAAATGTTTGTATGTGTGAAATTTAAGGAGAGTTGGATGCTTATTTCGCTTTTTTGAGCGTTTTGTTCTTAAAAATCTTGAACGCTATGTGGGGCAGGTAGCAAACAAAATAGCCTTTACCATCTTTAAAACAGATCTTGTGTTGATGGAAATATTGAGATGTACCAAGTCTGGAATGGAATCGGATGTTAATTTCGCTTTTTATTACCTTCATAGATATTCAAAATTTAAAACTTTCGTAGAGGAGGCACCAGAAAAATGGACCGATATATCCCATTTTCACTACAGAAATATAAAGAGAATCTAAAGCTTATTTTGCGTTTTATGAACTTTATGGATATTCAAAAATTTGACCCTTTGTAGTGGAGGTACTAGAAGGAATGATCCCGTCTCTACCATATTTATAACAGATCTTGTGTTGATGGAAATATTGAGATGTGCCAAGTCTAAATGGAATCGGATGTTAATTTCGCGCTTTATGAGCTTAATGGATATTCAAAATGTCAACCTTTTGTGGGGGAGGTACCAGAGGGAGTGGACCGATGTATTCCATCTCTACATCAAATCTTGGGTTAATAAAAATATTGGGATGTGTGAATTTTGAAGACAATCGGATTCTTACTTTACATTTTATATATACATTTTATATTATATATTTTTATTCATAATTTTGAACCTTTGTGGGGGAGGTACTCGATGGAGTGGACCGATATGGTCCATTTTCGCACCTGAACTAGCACTAACGCAAATATTAGAATTTACAAAGATGGAGCATATTCGGATTGTCGCTTCTCTTTCTGTGCAATAAAATATTTTCTTTGAAAATTTCGATATTTTGTGGGGGAGGTACCAGAAGGAGTGGACTGATATCTCCGAACTCGATCTAAGTTTGACAATAATATTACGATGTTCAAGTTTGAATCAAATCCGATACTCCCTTATCGTGCGCACCAGCCAGACAGACAGACGGATTTGGTCCAAAGAGACCTAGGGTCTAAAACCGCTATTTCGACTAGGCACGTTTTGACCGTATCAAATGATATATACATGTGGTTGAGGGGATAAAAGCATTCTACGAAAAAATGGACACAGTCTTAAAAAACAATTTTTAAACTAGTAAGCGAAGACCATAATAGTGCAGGGTCGACCATGTGATACCATAATTTTGCTATAATGAATAGGTTTTTGTTTCTCCGCCCTCCGTCCAAATCTCTAACCTCATGCAAAATTTCTTGTCGATTGTTTTCCTTTATTATTACCTCGAGAATTTTGTTTTCCTTAATTATTACCTCGAGAAATTTTGGATCATACATCCTCTAAAATAATAGGCTTCAACTATGACCTTAATCTCGCACCTCATTCAAAATGTCGTGAAGATCGGACCATAATTGCAACCTATACATAATACCCCCAATACAAAGTGATGTAGGGTATAAAAGTAAAAAGTTATGATACCCACATACCCACATATGAAACTGATTTGACATTTCTTTAAAAATATTCTTAAAAAAATCCAAGCCCATTAAAAAAATATTCTCTGAAAATCCAGGTTTATTGCACTGATAGTCCATACAAAAACAAAAAAAAAAAAAAAAAAAACAAAGAATTATTATTGGTTCCTGAAAATACTTTTATTACCTTTTCATTGCCATGCCATTTAGGGTTCATATTAAGTAGCATCATCCTAAGAAAAATTTTGTCTACGCAGGTTGAGATGAAAAAAAAAAACGGCAACCAATTTCAGACTGCTGTCATTTCAAAGCCACTCGTCCGACAGCTGTTCAAATTATTCCAATGACAGCTCGTTATATTGTTTACAAGCGTACGAAAGCATTTTTGTGAGAATTCTCCAGAAAAAAAGTTATTCGAGATGGAATTCAAGCGTGATAGTGTGATTTCTTTATATTTGGCTGGAAAACCACAAGTGGCTATCGCTAGAGCACTTCAGCATTTAAATGTGAATAAATCTTTTTTGTCTCCTACCATCGCTCGTTACAGTGATACTGGTAGCGCAGCCCGACGTCAAGGAAGTGGACGGAAGAAAACAGCAAAATCAGCAGAAAAGGTTCGAAAAGTATAGAAGCGACTTGATCGAAACCCTCGTCGCTGTGGGCGAAAAATGGCTCGTGAGCTAAAAATATCGCAATATTCCATTCGGCAAATATTGATTATTACTCCGAGCTCAGTAAAGCCATTGAAATTCCAAAAAGTGCAAGAACTTACACCGCAACAGGAGGTAAATAGACTAGAATAGAAAAGAGCTAAAGAATTGCTTCGCTTGGCGAAAGGGGTGATCTACCGAATTTGGTTTTCTCCGCTCCGAAGAGAAAACATTCGTTGTCCAGCAGTTTGTAAACAAACAAAATGATCGTGTTTGCTTGCCAAAGAGGTCAGCTGAAAATGTGCACCTTCGGTTTGGCCACCAGAACTCAAGCGCTGGTCATGGTGATGGTGTGGGCCGCCATAATAGCCAATGGTCGCTCTGCGCTCGTATTAATCAACCGTGTCATCAAAATAAATGCCGTATATTATCGCGAAAATATTCTGGAAGGTGTATTAAAGCCTTGGGCACGCAATGATTTTGGCCGCTGACCTTAAACATTCCAACAGGACTCAGCACCATCGCACTCAGCACGCGCCGCCCAAGAATGGTTACAAAATGAGAATTCAGGGCACAATGGCCACCGAAATCTCCGGATACCAATCCGTTGGACTATTGTGTCTGGAGTATTTTGGAAAGCAAGGTTTGTACTACAAAAGTGTCGATCACCTCAAGCGGGCGCTTCGCCGGAAATAGGCTAAAATACCGGGGAGTAACATTCGGGTAGGGTGTGACGGTTTCGTTGGCCATTTGAAGGCCATAATTCGTGCCAAAGTTTTCTAAAATGTGATGCTATTTCTGACATTTTTGCTTTCATTCAATAAAATTAAAAAAAAAAAAAATGTTGGCATCATAATAAATGCCGAATATTATCGCGAAAATATTCTGGAGGGTGTATTAAAGCCTTGGGCACGCAAACATTTTGACCGCAGACCTCGGACAGTGACCAATTCAAACAAATCTAAATTTATTCTAAAGTATGATGCTATTTCCGACATTATTTGCTTTCATTCAATAAAATTCAAAAAAAAAAAAAAAAAAAAAATTACAAATTATGGCGTTTAACTTTGTTGCAGCTTTTTTTATCTCACCTTGTATATTATAATTCCTTGAGATTATGATTTTTTATTTCACATTTAGTATTTTTATTAACCCTTCCACAAAAATTTTGTCAAGGCTTACATTTTTCTTCAACATCTCATTTTAATTCAAACCAAATCGATAAAGATCTCCTTGTTGTTAAATATGATATCCACGTTTACAATTTCACAAAAGCACTTTTTAATATTTTTTTCCATTTAATAACATCCAGTCAAAGTCATGCTTTTGACATATCTATGGCTGGCAATAAAGAAAACTGCATCTAAAATGGCTGACATTTCCATTAACGTTAAGGTGAAATGGTCGTTTAGAAATGCTGGCTGGTTTTTCGTTTTAATCAACCAGTTTTCATATCAAACGTATCACATTAAGGACAACAAAAGGAGCAGCAGCAGCCGCATCAGTGCCAGCAAAGGAACCACCTAGAGTCAAAGAGACGACACGGACATTTTGTAATTTATCACAGATGTGTTATCAGCACCACAACATTCATCATGGACTCTTTTAAATCATCACTGCTGTGAGAAGCACTTTATTATGTTTAGGTTTTAAAAACTGTCTCTCTCCGGCTCTCTCTATTATTTTTTTTTTTGTTCTTTTGTTGGTAGTCATTTTACAATTTGCAAACATTCTTGAATAACCTAATACTAGGCCAAATGCGGCCAATGAAGAGGTTGAACAATGGGCGGTGGAGATTTGGTAAGTACTCTACAGTTATGGAGGGACTATTTTGGAAAAAAAAACTGTGACCGATTTAAAAAGGTTTTTTTTAAGATTTTCTACTCTGATTTGGGGAAATACTTTAACTGATCGACTCATCAGGTGGGTTGCAAGGGGGGTTTTTCTAAAATTTAAATGCTTTTGGGTTTCAATATAAGAATTTGGTGGTATTTCTCTGAATTCGTATAAAAATGTTAGTAAGAAGAATTTAATATTCCACTTCTAGAGTCAGACTTCCAAAAAATGCAGGTAGTTTAATTCGACAATACAAAAAAAATATCTGAATTCAAAAAAAATATCTGAAACATAAAGTAAGAGAGGCCGTTTTATGGGGGGCCATACGAAAACGAGAACCTCCATAGACAATTTTAAACTTCAAGGATTCTTTTCTACCAAATCTTCTAAAATACCAAATATGAAACAATTTCGTGGGTAAATGTGACTAGGATTATTAAAATGCCGAATATCGCTGTGTATCGTTATATGTGAGCTATTAGAAAATGTAGACCTAAAAATACAATATTCTGCCACCGGAACTAGAACCTACTATGAACTACAAATACTAATTTTTAAATAAATCCGTGGAAAATGTGGCAAACATCAGTAAAACACAGTATATCCGGAGGCACCATTATGTGGGGGCTATACGAAAACCTGGACAAATCCGTAAAATTGTGGCAAAATTCATCAAAATACCGAATATTGGTAGGTACCGCTATATGGCGGCTATATCAAAACGTTGACCGATATATCTGATTCTCAATATCAACCATCCTAGACACAATACAAATTGTTCTGCCAAATTTTGAAGGGGCTGTGTCGTGAGTTCCACAGACAGACAGAAAGACGGACATCGTTAAATCGACTTAGAATTTTATGCTTTATAGGGTATACGACGAATATTTAGAGAAGTTACAAACGGAATGACAAAGTTACTATACCCTTCATTTTAAGGTGGAGGGTATAAAAATCAGACATCTAACCATTTTTTTGAATAATTGTTAACTATAATTAAACATATATGGGAGAGGTACGAGAAGGTGTGTGCCATATTCAGTAAAAAATTGGGCTGTGTAAAATTTGAAGAGAATCTGATGCTTATTTTGCATTTTATGAGAGATATAATCATTCAAATTTTTGACCTGATGTGGGGGGAGGTACGAGAAGAAGTGGTCCAACATATTCAATCTTCACACCTGGTTTGTGTGGATAGAAATATTGAGATGTGCCGAGTTTAAAAACAAGTAAGCAAAGACTACAGTCGAGCGGGGCCGACCGTTGAATACCCTACAACACTATAATAAACGATACAGTTTATATAGGCCAGATACTTGAAAGTATTCCGCAAGATATTGTGACAAATAATAAAAAAAAAAAACATCAGGTTTCGTTCTCT
Organism: Musca domestica; assembly: GCF_030504385.1. Lineage (NCBI taxonomy): Eukaryota > Metazoa > Arthropoda > Insecta > Diptera > Muscidae > Musca > Musca domestica. The sequence goes on along the minus strand of NW_026712228.1, from coordinate 104,745 downwards.
AATTTTGGAATAATAGCAACTTTAACTAATTTGCTCATTTCCAATTTATTGGTAGATGTTGCACGTAAATGGTCTTCCTAGATCTGGAACCAATATTTCCCAAAGACCTATAGTCTCTCAGAAGTGGCAAAAGATTAACATTTATTATTGGTTTTTGACTGAAACGCATCTATATGAGATACAGACATTTGACTATATTCTTCAACGAAATCAGCGTTAACGAAATAGTCAGAAGTGCGTCTTTCCTGCATTTGTGAATTCTCCAAAAAGTCACTGGAATGGACATTTTCGTATTTTGTCTACAAAAGTTGGCAAACTATTTCACACATTGAATATTTTTGGATGGCCATCCAAAACTGCTTGGCTTTTGTAATGTCCGGTAACTCCCATTCAAATGTGCGTGAGGATCAGGCGATAATTACGACCTGCAGACAATCTTGCAGTTTTTTGGTCCATTTCAACCCCTAAATATATGGCGATCATCTCCAAAAAGAGTAGGCTTCTATTCTGACCCTCATCTTATCCCCATGCAAAATTTCGTAAGGATCGGGCCATAAATGCGATCTGTATATGATATCCTGATATCCTAACTACTTAGTTTTGTTAGCTGTAGAAATATTACCAAATGTTTAATTCAAAATAAAAATATGCCAAAAATATGACAAAATTTAAAAAATATGAGAAAATTTTACAAAATCCATATTTTCATCTTTAGAGAGATAGTTTTATGCGATTTTTTTAGACGTTTTTTCTTTTCTGCCAAGAGGCCATTCTGAATTAATGAGAACTGTCGAAATCAGTTCAGCCGTTCTCGACATATAAGAGATTTTTCAAGCATATCTTCTTTGATAAACATATATATCGCACATATTTTGCTATATATCCGTTTTGTTGGATGTTAACATCAATGTAAAGATCAGAAGTAACCTTGCCATGGCTTGGTGATTTTCATTAAAATATTCGCGGTTTAATGAAAAATGTTGAATTTTTTCAACACTATAGATATGGTCTATTTTACCCGCTAAATATTATCCGATGACCACCCAAATTAGTAGGCTTCTTCCCCGACCTAAACTCTAGCTACATGCGAAGTTCCGCGTCGATTGGTCTATAATTGCGACCTGTATAGCTACTGCAAAATCAGGAATTTTTTCAGTTTTTGGTCCATTTCGACCCCTAAATATTATGCGATCATCTCCAAAAGAAATAGGGTTCTATTCTGACCCTAGCCCCACCTCCATTCTAAATTTCATGAAGATTGGGCCATAATTGCGACCTGTAGAGTGATTACAAATTAACATGGACAGACGGACAGACGGACAGACGGACGGACGGACATACATATCTAGATCGACTCAACTCGGCGAGATAGGAAGATCCATATATACTTTCCTATGTGGGAAATCAATATTTCGAGGTGTTACATAATTTTTGGCCCAATCAAACTTATAATACCCCCAACACATAGTGTTGTAGGGTATAACAAGTAAAAAAGCAGTAAGTTCGGTGGGGTCGAATTTTGAATACCCTCCACTATTTGGAACGAATTTTGAAATTTTCCGAAAAAAAGTCCGATAAAAAACTTGTTAAAATCTTAAAAATGCCGAATATAGCCATTATATTTTGGTCTATACGATGACATGGATCTGCATAGGCAACTTTGGTCATAGGCCATATATATTCATATTAAAATACCAATCTTGAAAAATCTTGAAAAATCCTGTGAACAATGGAGCTAAAGTCATGAAAGTATCGCATGTAGGAAGTTACCGATATATGGGACTATGCGAAGACCTGGACCTGCATATACAATTTCATGTCATAGGCTGTAGTACCTATTAGGAAATTTAAATACGAAATTTCAAACAATTTTGGTGAATATTGTAAGTAAAATCGTCAAAATACCGAATATAGGGAGGCATGGTGCCTGCTTAACTCAGGGGAGTGGGGGTAAGGCTTCGAGAGCGGCAATGACAACAAAACTCCCCAGAGTTATTATGTGAGAATGAGATGTGTAGATGATGTGTGGGTGAGAGATGTGGTGTGGTGCGGGTGATTCGCGCGTGTGGTGTAAAAAGAAAGAAAATAGCAAAGAATAAAACAAAATAAATAATTAGTTGGATTCTAAATTCAATTCATGGTTTTATTGGAGTTCTTTCTTTTCTTATTCAACAAATTACCTTAAGTAATTGGGGTGGCGACAGAGGCCGTGTGCTTTCGCTTTCGTTTCTCAAAGACAAGTGAACGCAGAGGTTCTAAGTGATCGCAGAGGATCCCTTGTCTATTTCTAATACATATGCAAATACAGACAAGTGAACGCAGAGGTTCTGAGTGACCGCTGAGGGTCCCATGTCTGTATATTATTACAACTACAACTACTTCCAATGAGAGCAAGGTGAGCCTACCGCCAACAACCAATACCCAGCGGCGATCCGCTCACTACGGTATCCGCCAAGGGAATTGTAGAGGAGATGCCAGTGTGCCAATCAGCATCCGTGATTGACGAGTATTGGAAAGTTGTGGTGGAACGTATCGAACTTATACATTCCGGCCCCCTTGCTAGAACTACGAGTCTAGCAATCTATATAAAGTTATCAAAAATTAGGAAGGAACATAAATTCAGATTCCTAAGTGAGCTATAGTTGCAGATTTTCAAATTATCAAAGCGATATGAATTATCGATAGATTCGGTTTACAATTTCAATCTTTAGGGCATGAGATACTTTTAAATTTTAAGCGACATACATCATTTTAAGAAATGGTCGACTTCAATTTTTGGTGCGAGATTATGTAACAGTCGCGGGAGGCACTGAACCGGTGAGAATGTACCCGAAAATAGACTTTTGGGCCAGCAACGAATCCAAAACAATTTGGGGTGGTTCAGCTTCGAGAATCTTAGGATATAGGTCAGCGCCAAGTAGCAAATCTATTGGGCTGTCCTCGAAAGAATCCGCTAATTCAAGATTAGGAATTCGAGTCTTTAAATTTGTCATGGGTGGAAGAGAAAACAATTTCCCGGTTACATTAGGCTTGACTAAAACTCTAGTTTCGATAATTCTAGACGAATTTTTTGGAGAAGACAGCTGAAGAGAACAAACTTCCCTTGGAGCAGCAAGTTTAGATTTTTGAATGCCAGTGTGTAAATAGCGTTTTTTTTGAGTTTCATCATTATTCAAAATGTTGACCCTATGTGAGGGAGGTACGAGTGAAACGATGTTTCCCATCTTCATATTAGAAATAATGGGGTGTGTGAAATATAAGGACAATTATTCGAAATTTATAATTATGATTATTCAAAATTTTGACACTTTGTGGAGGAGGTACTCAAGGGAGTGGACCGATATTGTCCATTTTCGAGCTTGAGTTAGCACTGATGCAAATACTAGCATTTGGAAAGTTTGAGCAAATCAGATTATCGTTTCTCATTCTGTGCGTTAAAATATATATTTTTTTGAAACTTTCGATGCTTTGTCGGGAGTTACCGGAAGAAAAGGACCGAAATATTCCATATTCACACCAGACCTTGTGCTTTTAAAAATATTGTGATGAGTGTAATTTGAAGACAATTGGACTCTTATATAAAATTGTTTAAGAGTTATAATTATTCCAAATCGGATACTCCCTCCGAGGGTTATGATGCGCGCCATGATATGGTCGATATGGTTTAACCTTGGTACAACGAAATATTTTTGTTAAACTGAGATGGAGTTCGGAAATGGCCAAAATTGGTCCACTCCTTTCTATACCTCCCTCACGAAAGGTTTTCACATATGAAAGGGCATCGCTAGATCGACTCCAAATTTCCCGAAACTGATATGTCCTAAGAAATCTAGGATCTATTACCGTTATTTCGAAGAGGCTCGTTTTGGCCGTATGAAATGATATATACCCTCTGCAAAAAATGTCAGTAGCAGCAGTTGCTTCTTTCACAAGGAAACCTAAACTACTGCATTTTACTGATATTGCATAGAGTACAGCAAACTGTAAACGAACAGAGAAAAATCGAACAAAAAAGGGAATACCAAAATGACATGCATACGAACATGAAATAATAGAAATTCCACTGCACTGCGAACCCAGAGCAAATGTGATAGTACATTAGTAAACATTGTGCTCTGCTACACCTCCTTTTTGTTGGTAACACTGCCTTTTCGAAGATAGTTCTACTTTAATGGTGGAGTGCCGTAAATCTTGTTTCAAGTGAATCCTTGTGTTTTTTTTTTTTCTCTTTCTGCCAATTTTATATTTTTAGCTAGTCCAGATATTGCTAAAGGAGATTTGGTGGAGTAAGTAAATTTTTTAAAAAGAAAATAAACAAAAGCTGCGAAAATTAAAGTATTACCTTTGGATATTTTACTTATTTCTTTTCCTTTTTCAATAGCAAAGGAAATATTAAGGCTATAGTTGATGTAAAAGCTAGTAACAAGACGTACATAAAAATGTGAAGCTTTCAGTACGGAAATACAATGACCCACACAAAACCCACAATAGGGAATATACAAACAATTACAGTGACTTTTGCCGGAAAAAGTGGCTATGATCGGTTTTATCGAGTTCAGGTTGAAGTTTGGTTCTTTATTCCCCTTTCGCAACTTTTCTTTAGCTTTTAGAAGATTAATCATAACAGGATGAAAAAAACGAAAATCGAAGAGATTAAAGTAGATCTAACAAGGAAAAAAAGCGGTTGAGATCGGCGGGACCAGAAAGGGAAAGGGATCGAAGACGCAGAGCTGCATAAACAATTTTCCATCATAGGTTGAAGAACTCATTGTGAGTTTCAACCTTTAAATGCCAAATTTTACAACGATTCCGGTCAATAATGTTGCAGAAATCATCAAAATAGCGAACATCAGGAGGTACCGTTACATGGGGGATATACGATATCGTCGACATATATAGACAATTTCCAAAGACTTCCTTGTACAGAATATCAGACGTATTAATTGAAGATATCGGTCCACAATATCGTATATCCCCCATATAACGGTACCTCCCGCCATTCGGCATTATGATGATTTTAGCCACATTTTTCAACGGAATTGTGCGTGTCTACACAAAGAGTTCTTTGTCTATATGAATCTACTATATCGTATATTCCCATAAAACGGTACCTCCAGATTTTCGTATTTCGATTATTTTATCGATATTATTTACGGGAATTGTTTAAAATTTCGTATTTATAGTTCCCAACAGGTAATACAGCCTATGACCCTATATAACGTTACCTCCCAATATTCGGTATCTTGATTATTTTGGGTAGAATGTTCACCAGAATTGTTTCAAATTTCGTAAGTGAAGCTCGTAATGAGTATTACAAGCTGTGCGAAAAATTGTCTATGCATATAGTTCAGTTATATGTGGCACCTCCCTTTATATAGTATTTTAAAGATTATTAACCGGAATGGTTTCAGTTTCATGGTATAAGAGACATGTTTTACCAGATTTTTTTTCAAATTTCGTAATGGGTACTACAGCTTATGACAAAAAATTGTATATGCAAGAGAACGTCTTCGCATAGCCATATAATGATACCTGTCTTTATTCGGTATTTTTCGACGGAAAATTTTCAATTTTCTTGCAAATGATGGAGGGTATTAAAAGTGCAGCCCGGCTAAACTTAGTTTTTATACCCTCCGCCATACTATGGAATGTAATTCCATTTGTAACTCCTCGAAATACTCATGTCAGACCTAACAAAGTATATATATTCTAGATCAGCGTAAAATTCTAAGACGACTTAGCCATGTCCGTCTGTCTGTCTGTCTGTCTATCTGTCTGTCTGTCCATCTGTCTGTCTGTTGTAATCACGCTATCTTTCGAACAAATTGAGATAGAAGGCTAAAATTTGCAGACATGTATATTTTGCCAGTAGGCAGGTTAAGTTCGTAAATGGGCCATGTAGGTCCAAGTTATCATATGGCCCCCATATAACGGTACCTCCCGATATTCGGTATTTTGATGATTTTAGCGACATTATCCACCGGAATTGCTTCAAATTCGGCATTTGAAGTTCGCAATGGATACTTCAGTCCATGTCAGAAAATTGTCTGTACAGGTCCACGTCTTCGTATATCCTTCATATAACGGTACCCCCTATATTCGGTATTTTGATGATTAGCTGCATTGTAAACAGATTTTTCTTCAAGTTTCGCATTTAAATATTGTAATAAATTATGACAAAAGTTGCCTATGCAGGCCCACGCCGTCGTAGGCATTCGGTATTTTTTTATTGTAACAGAATTTTCAACGGATTTTTTTTTTGGAAATTGCGAAATTTGTACCAAATGGTGGAGGGTATCAAAAGTTCGGCCCGGCCGAACTTACAGCTTTTTTACTTGTTTGATTAAAATCATCGAAATACCGAAATTCTGGAGATATTTTTATGCGGAGGCTGTACGAAATAGAGGTTTGACACCAGAAATCTTATTTTTATAGTCTTTATCTCTTTTCATCTCTCTCTCTTTCTTTCATCTCTCTTTATCTCTTTTCATTTCTCTTTTGCCAAAAAATCTGTAAAAAAAATCCCCGCAATGTTGGTCCTTGAAAAAATTCTGTAAAAAATATTTTGAAAAAAAAAAAACATAAAATTTCCAAATTCTGTTGGTTATTTTCAAGGTTATTGGTTATTAAAAAAATGAAAAAAAAAAAAAAAAAAACAAATCTGCCCCTTTTTTGCATTTTTGAAGTCCTTGAAAATTATAATAAAAAATTGGCATTTGAAAAAAATGAGTAAAAATACACCTCCTTTAGTCCTAATAAAAATTGAATAAAAGTCTACAACTCTTGGGTTGGTGGAAAAATTCCGTAAAAAAAACATTATCGGTGATCTTTTAAGAAATTTCGTAATAACTCCATGATATGGCGATCTTTCAAACAAATTTAATAATGAATCCACGCCTTGTTGGTCCTTGAAACAATTAATAAAAAAATTCTTGCTCTGTTGGTTTTTGAAAAAATTGGATAAAACGTCATGCATTGTTTATCCTTTAATTAATTAATTTAAAAATCCACGCCTTGTTGGTCCTTGAAAAAAATTAATAACAAATTCATGCTTTTTTGGTCCTGGAAAAAATTAGATAAAGTTCCACGCATTGATTGCCCTTTAAATAATTAAATACAAAATCCACGCCTTGTTGGTTCCATGAATTTTATTATTAGGAAATACGAGTCTTGTTGGTCCTTGAAAATTATCAATAAAAAATACATAAATCCATTTTTAAGATGTTTTTTTATTATCCTAAAAACTGCAGGTCCTTCATGCCTAAAAATAGGTCATATTGTATTATGACAGTACTCACATATGTATATATGAATATGTTAATCTTTAAGTAGTTAATGAACTCAATTTTTGTTCAATTGACACTAATTCATATTTGCCTGTTTGCCACCCGGCCTGGCAATGCTAATGACATGTCAGATGCATTTTGCAGGCTTTTGCATTGCATCACTCGGCACAAAGAGCATCCATTAAAATCGGTACATTTCAATTGAATTTATTGAATCGAACATTAGCATACATTTTCCTCCTCTCTCGTTCCGCGCAGCATCTCCTCGCCCCGATCGAGATCAGCATATTTACTTCTCTCTTTCTCCCTCTCTCTAAACGATGTTGAGCTTCAAATAAAAATGGATTTCATTCTCATGGCAAATGCATAATGCGTGACCCACATGTTTTTCGAATGCATTTAAGGATTTGTTATCCTTAATATCTCTATTTGTTCGAACATAATGTGCCGGCTTGTTTGTGTTCGATTGTGTGTGAGCGAGTGTGTTTGTGGCTCTCAGTGTGTGTGTGTGTGTGTTTCATAGCATGTGAATGACATCTGTAAATGGAATCATTTCATTGAAAAGCTCGCACTCGACACATCTATCTTAGGATGATATTCATATCCTTGTTGATGGTGGATGGGGATGGATGGTTGAATGTGGGCGTCATCACTGCTTGTGTGTGGGTGGGTGTGTGTACGTTTGTCTCTCTTTCTCTCTGCCTAAATGGATATTTGTATGTATGAATGGAATGCCTGAATGCTCTCGTAGAAACAGTGTAATGCATAAATACACTTTAAATCAGTTGCTTCTCATGTTTGCAAATGTGAGCTGTAAGAAGCATCAACACAAAAAAGCAGGTCATGAATGAATAAATTTTAAATGTCATCGCAATGATTGCTGGGTGCTGATATAAATGTTTTTTGTCAGAAGCAGAATTTGAAGGAAGTCTAGAATAATTTAATGGCCTTTAACAACTTGGATATGAAGTAAGGTAAATACCTAAAAAACGAAATCATTTTTCTGGTTATAGATCTATTAGTGTTTGAGTAAAAATTATTATTTGAATTAGATATGATGATGGTTTTTGCCAGGATCAGTGAGACCACAGATTGAGTATATCATTTAATACGATAACTGGTCTCTAATCGGAAACATGGTATCCTATTCTATACACCTTCGAGTCGATCTATAGATTTTGAGTTTTTCTAGCCATGTCCATTGGGTTGGTACGATAATTCTCGAAGGGAATGTCTGCTTAAGTTTAAATTTGACATGGATGAATGGACAGTATTGGACCACATTTTCTTTTCCTCTCTTACTATATGTTCAAATTTTAAATAAAAATAACTCCTTTATAATCGGACATACCGGGTGGGTAAAAACAAGAAAAAAAAGCTCTAAGTTCAACCAGGCCGAACTTTGAATACCCTCCACCATTTGGAACGAATTTGGCAATTCTCAAAAACAATAAAATCCGTTAAAAATTCTGTTAAAATCTAAAAAATATCAAATGTAGCTATTACATTAGGGTCTATACGACGACATGAATCTGCGTAGGTAACATTTGTCATAAGCCATTACAATATTCAAATGCGAAACTTAAAAAAATCGGTTATAATGTCCATAGAATCAAAATACCGAGTATCGGGAGGTACCGTTATGTGGGGGCTATACGAAGACCTGGACCTGCACAGACAATTTTCGGTCGTAGGCTGAAGTATCCATTACGAACTTCAAATATCAATTTTGAACCAATTCTGGTGAAAAATGTCCCTAAAATTATTAAAATACAGAATACCGTTATATGGAGGCTTTACGAAGAGGTGGACCTGCACAGACAATTTTCGGTGTCAAGCTGTAGTATCCATTACGAACTTTAAATAAAAAAAAAGGAAACAATTCCAGTAAATAAATTCGCTAAGATCATCAAAATACCGAATATCGAGAGGTACCGTTGTATGGGGGCTATACGTTGACCTACATGTCCCATTTTCAATACCTGCAGACATACCATACACTTGAGCAAATTTTTAATCGACATAGAATTTTATGCTGATCAAGAATATATATACTTTGTGGGGTCTAAAGTGTGTATTTCGAGGTGTTACAAACGGAATGACAAATTTAATATACCCTCCATACTATGGTGGAGGGTATAAAAACTGCAACAAAGTCAAACGCCATATCTTTTACATGTTTTTTAATTTTTATTAAATGAAGGCAACAAATGTCGGAATGTCCAAGTTCTGCGGCCAAAATGTTTGCGTGCCCAAGGCTTTAATACACTATCCAAAATATTTTCGCGAGAATATTCGGTATCTATTCTGATGCCACGGTCGGTTAATACAAGCGGAGAGCGACCATCGGCAATTATGACGGCCCACATCATCACCATGGCCGGCGCTTGAGTTCTAGTGGCCAACGGAAGGTGTAGTTGACCTCTTTGACAAGTAAACACAATCATATTGTTTGCTGAACTGCTGGACAATAAATGTTTTCTCATCGGAGAAAACCAAATCCGGCAGTTCACTACTTTCGGTCAAGCGAAGCAACTCTTTAGCTCTTTTGAGTCTGGTTTCTTTCTGTTGCGGTGTCAGTTCTTGCACTTTTTGGAATTTCGATGGGGCTTCTAACACATATTGTAGTTTTGTAGGGTATCACATGGTCGGCCCCGCACGACTATAGGCTTTGCTTAATGTTTTTAAATTTTATTGAATGAAAGCAAAAAATGTCGGAAATATCATCAAATTTTAGAATATGTTTAGATTTGTTCGAATTGGTCACCCTTGGGACGAATTGTGGCCTTCAAACGGTCAGTGAAACCGTCACACGTTGCCCGAATCTTGCTCTGCGGTATTTTGGCCCATTCCCGTCGAAGCGCTTGCTTGAAGTGATCGACACTTTGGTATTTTTTAGAGCCAACCTTGCTTTACGCAATGCTTCAGACACAATAACCCATCGGATTGGTATCCAAAGATTTTGGTGACCATTGTGTGCTGGAAATGAAGCGAGGAACCTCATTTTGTAACCATTCTTGGATGGCGCGTGCTGAGTGCGATGCTGCTGTGTCCTGTTGGAATGTCCAAGGTCTGCAGCCAAAATGTTTGCGTGCCCAATGCTATAATACACCCTCCAGGATATTTTCGCGATAATATTCGGGAATTATTCTGATGCCACGGTCGATTAATACGAGCGGAGAGCGACCATCGGCTGTCATGAGTGCCCACATCATCACCATGGCTGGCGCTTCAATTCTGATGGCCAACCGAAGGTGCACATTTTCAGCTCACCTCTTTGGCAAGTAAGCACGATCATTTTGTTTGTTTAAAAACTGCTGGACAACGAATGTTTTTTCATGGGAGAAAACTAAATTCGGCAGTTCACCACTTTCGACCAAGCCCAGCAACTCTTTAGCTTTTTGAGTCTATTTTCCTTCTATTGTGGTGTAAGTTCTTTCACCTTTTTGGAATTTCAATGACTTTACACCGAGCTAATTTTTCAATATTTGCCGAATGTAATATTGCGATATGTTCAGGTCACGAGCCATTTTTCGGCCACTGTGACGCGGGTTTCGATCAAGTTGCTTATTTAATTTTCGAATCATTTCTGCTGATGTTGCTGTTTTCTTCAGTCCACTTCCTTGATGAAAAAATGCAACCATCTTCAGACTGCTTTAATTTCTAAGCCACTCGTCCGACAGCTGTTAAAATTATTCCAACAAAAAGGAAATATACTCAAAAGAGCTAGAGAGTTGCTTCGCTTGGCCGAAAGTGGTGAACTTCCGAATACCCAACACGGCATGTACCTCCGATTTCAATGAAATATGCTAGGGTGACAGAATTTGGTGTAAGAGTAAATTTTGTCAAATTATATTGAAACCGGTTGAGGTTTGGGTATAGCTCTCATATATATATTTCGGCGATTTCATATATTTTATGCACCATACTCGTTAGAGTTCAGGACTGGGCAGAAGCGTACAAATTTGGATGAAACACATTTAACGGGTAAAATAGACCATAACTTTTTTTTTGTAAAAAATATGAAATTTTCCACTAAGCCGCGAATAATTTTTATTCTGGCGAAATCACAAATACACGAAAATGTCACTTCGGACCGTTACATTGATGCTCATATCCAAAATCTCGCATATATAGCAAAATATATACAATCTCATATATCGAAGAAGGGAATGTTAGTTAGATCGCTGATAAGTCAAGAACCGCTGGACTGATTTACACAATTCTCATTAATTCGGAATGGTCTCTTGCCAGAAAAGGATAACAGCAAAGAAAATCGCGTAAAAATATGCCAATAAAAAGATGAATATTTTTTGTGATTTTTTTTTTTAATTATTGTCATATTTTCTATCGCATGCGATTTTTTCAATTTGACTTACAATTTTGAATTGTACATTTTTAAAGTTTTTCTACACCCCTCAACACTATGTGTTTAATTTATTATATACAGGTCGCAGGTCGCGATCCTTACGAAATTTTTCATGGGGTAGCGTTAGGGTGAGAATTAAAGCCTACTGTTATGGAGATTTAAATTCAGAGGTTCAAATGGACAAAAAAAAAAAAAAAAAACAGACAAAAAACAAGGGAACTGATGAGGATTGGTAGCTCTTTCCCAAACCTAGGTATTCCCTGCCTCACCCCCTGGTAAACATTACTATCGTTCTCCACTAATAAACAAACGTTGTTTTTATAAAAACAACAATAATGGGATAAAGCCTGACCATTTTGCAACAACAAAAAAAAAAAAAAAACATTTCCCTGAATGAGGAAAGAAGTCGAGAATATTGGATGATCATTGGATTTTACTTAACTGTAAAATCGACCATGGCTTTTGTGATTTTTTTTTTTTCGAATACATATCAACACGGCAGAGTGCGTAAATAAAGGTAACATCGGGCAGGCCTCTATGACATTATTTCAATATCGTAATCTTCCAAAATGAATTTGGACATAATGGGGCTTCCAACATATTGTAGTGTTGTAGGGTAACACATGGTCGGCCCCGCACGACTATAACCTTTGCTTTCTTGTTTTAAATGAAGAGGGTGTTTTAATCACTTCAGTGGAGAGAGTATATTTATCTTAATTACCATATATTTTCCAAATTGTTTTTTTCTTTCAATAAATTCAAGTATGGTACAATTTTCCATTCCATAGCCAAGTATTCCCTATTGATTTATATTTCGAGCCGTATATCACATCACAAACAATTTACTGACATCGCTCAATGCTGGGCACGTTTTCAAATTGTCATGGAAATATTATTTGGAATTTCGAACGTGTACGAAATACAATCATTTCGAATTCCCTACATGACAATTTTGTTTTTTTTTTTTTGCTACACTTCATTGTTTTAACCGAAAAAGCGGGATGTTTGGGCAATTCTTCCCCATTTCGCATTTTATCAACTGACTAATACTCGTACTCCAGCCCAATTCACATACTCTTTTTTTTTGGAATACAAAGAAATTCAAATATGTGTCAGAGAGTGAACGAGTGAGTGCGTGTGCGTGTGTGTGTGCCAAAGTGTGAAACCATCAAAACTACACACAAGCTACGTGTTTGAATGATGACTTTTAATATGTCTGTCTGTCTGTCGGTCGGTCTGTATGTTATGTTTTGTTTTTCTATTTCATTCCATTTCATCATAAGCAAATTCTAGAACCTTGATATGACAGTGATAAACACTCAGGCCAAAATATGAAGTTTTATTTTTTCTCTCCCCCAAAAAACAATCCAACAAAAGGATATCTAGGACTCAAATACACAAAACTCTATTTTGTTTATGTGTCTGTCAGTCTTCCTGTCACGGGCTGAGGTGATGGCCAAGGGCATAAAAATACATACATACATACGTACACACATCACATAAAAATTTATTGTTTTAAATTATGAATTCCAAACATTTTGTAGATAAATTCCTAAGAATCCCGTTATTGGAACGGAGTGCAGAGGAGTGTAGAAGAAAGACCGGAGGGCCAATGTCGAGTGGATTTATTTATGCTTTTCTCCAACACTTTTCTCTGTCATATAAACAATATGTGCCGAAGGCATGTGTGTACCGAAATAATGTTAACAACATGTCATAAACATTTTTTGCCTTTTGGCAATGTTGTCAGCAGGTATGAACTGGCTGAAGCACGCCAAAGGACGAAGAACCAGTGCCGGTTTATATGAGACCTTTAAAGGTCTTCTCTCTATAGAAAATATTTGAAATTTCTTTAGCCTTTAGGAAATCACTAAAAAGTAACCTGCCTAAGGAAAACCTTAAAAACGATAAAAAGGCCAAACCACGCATTCGAAAGATCCTCTGTCTATAGAGGTCCTTTGAAGGGCATTGTATCCTAAAAATACATTAGTCTTTAGGAGTCCTCTAAAAAGTACTCTGTTTAAGGAAAACCTTAAAAACGAGAAAATGGATAAAACACACATTCGAATGGTCCTCTGTCTATAGAGGTCCTTTGAACGGAATTGTATCCTAAAAACACATTTAAAAGGGATTTTGTCTTTAAAATGCCTTCAAAAGCCAGCAGTTTTAAGAAGATCTTAGGGAGAAGACCTGTGAAAGGCTTTTCTCAAAAGAAGACCTTAAAAACATGGTTTTATGACTTAAGAGGACCTTCGACAGTTCTTCGGTCAATTCCAAACCTTTTGAAGATCTTCCGTCTAGAGAAGACCTTGGAATAATTTTCTGTCGCGACCTTCAGGTTACCCATATCCCTAGTTCCATTAAGGTTTCTTTTCTCACGAAGGTTTTTTGACTGAAAAGTTCTTTAAAGAGTTGTTTGCCTACGATGACCTCTTCACAACAAAAACGAAACTGGGAAAGCCTTTATTAGCTTGATAGGCGTATATATCATTGTTTTTTTCATCCATTAATCATACACAACCTCGGTTTATTGCATAATCCGCCATTGTTGTATCTTCTTCCGTTCTAAGAAAGAGTCTTTGAAACCTCTTCGCCCAATACCAAACCGTTAAAGATCTTCCGTCTATAGAAGACCCTGAAATGGTTTTCTATCAATAGAAGACCTTCAGGCAGTAGACCTTGCCTGTAGAATGCTTTCGAAATATCTTCAATCTAGAAAAGATCTTTCCTTTCCTTTGAGGATCTTCCGTCTATAGAAGACCCTGAAATGGATTTCTATCAATAGAAGACCTTCAGGCAGTAGACCTCGCCTATAGAAGGCTTTCAAAATATCTTCAATCTTGGAAAGACCTTTGGAAGGTATTTTGAAAGCTCTTTGGTCAATACCAAACCTTTGAAGATTTTCCGTCTATAGATGACTTTGAAGTGGTTTTCAATAAATAGAAGACCTTCAGGCAGAAGACCTTGCCTATAGAAGGCTTTCGAAATATCTTCAATCTAGAAAAGATCTTTAGAAGGTATTTTGAAAGCTCTTCGGTCAATAACAAACCTTTGAAAATCTTCCGTCTATAGTAGACCCTGAAATGGTTTTCTGTCAATAGAATACCTTCAGGCAGTAGACCTCGCCTATAGAAAGCTTTCGAATTATCTTCAATCTAGAAAAGATCTTTGGAAGGTACTTTGAAAGCTCCTCGGTCAATACCAAATCTTAGAGGATCTTCCGTCTATAGAAGACCCTGATATGGATTTCTATCAATAGAAGACCTTCAGACCTCGCCTATAGAAGACTTTCGACATATCTTCAATATAGAAAAGATCTGTGGAAGGTATTTTGTGTAGAGGCTCGCCCTTCAGCTTACCCATAGAGTCGAGTATCAAGTCACCAATAGAATTGACCTTCAGGTTCTTCTGTAAAGTTTTAGGACAAAATAACACCTCGCGATTATCTCTGACTGAAAACTCCTAATAAAGGTATTTGCCTCCATGGAAGATATTTTGAAAGCCTCCCTTAGTTCTTTAGGCGTATACAGGGTGAGATAAAAAACTGCAACCAATTTCAGACTGCTGTCATTTCTAAGCAACTCGTCCGACAGCTGTTCAAATTATTCCAGTGACAGCTCATTTTATTGTTTACAAGCGTACAAAAGCATTTTGTTGAGAATTTTCCAGGAAAAAAGTTATTCGTGATGGAATTCAAGCGTGATAGTGTGATTTCTTTATATTTGGCTGGAAAATCACAAGTGGCTTTCGTTAGAGCACTCCAGCATTTAAATGTGAATAAATCTTTTGTGTCTCGTACCATCGCTCGTTACAGTGATACTGGCAGCGTAGCGCAACGTCAAGGAAGTGGGCGGAAAAAAACAGCAACATCAGCAGACATGGTTCGAAAAGTGAAGAAGTGACTTGATCAAAACCCACGTTGCAGTCGCCGAAAAAAAGGATCGTGAGCTAAAGATATCGAAATATTCCATTCCGCAAATATTGAAAAATGAGCTCGGGGTAAAGCTATTGAAATTCCAAAAGTGCAAGAACTTACAACGCAACAGAAAGAAAATAGACTCAAGAGAGCTACAAAAAAATTTTGGTGAAAATCGGTTTAGTTATAGCCCTAGCTCTCATATATATGTTTCATCCGATTTGGTGTTACAGTCCCTTACATACACTATATGCACTCCACAAGTATAATATTTGGAACTAGATATCGGATAAAGCTCACAAATATGTTGTCGAGATCGGATTGGATTCGGATATTGCCCCCATGTATCTTTATCCAATTTCAGGTTTATTGTGCATCAAATGGCCAATATCAGCCCAAATGGACTCCATTTTGGCACTTCCAACGGAATTCAACCTAGAAGCAAGTACATCAAATTTTAGTGATAATCGGTTTACATAGCTCCCATATATATTTTCCTTCCGACTTGATGTTATAATCCCTCATATGCGTAATATACAATCCACAACAAGGATATTTAATACCGGACATCAGATACGGCTCGGAAATTCCTCTGCCAAATTGTATCGAGATACATATCATGACATTTTTATCGAATTCATAGCATGTACTATACAGCAATGTTAATTGGATCTACAGGTACAAAAGCCTCCGTCAAATTTTTTGAAAATCGATTCAAAGTTGGATATAGTTCCCACATATTGGCTACTCTAAAGTCATGATACACATTCAAACAAGGTTTATAGTTGGTATAATCTACTTCACATAAATTCCCAATATACATAATTTTTACGGGAGCTCTACTACATACGCATATGGGTGTATGGTATTGTATGGTCGGCCACGCTCGACTTTCTACTTTTCCGTACTGTGTTTTTAGCCTACAATGACCTCTTTGCTCCATAGTACATTTTTTTTTTTTTGAAAGCTTCCTTAGCTGAACAGGCGTATACTCTACATAATAGATTTTTCACCCATTACTCATACGCAGTCTGGGATTATTGAATATCCCCCATAGTTCATGTGATTTGCCATCCCTGCACAAAATATGTTCACACACACATAAATTTGCCCATTGGGAATACCAAATAGACATATTGATTTTATTGTTTCTTGTACTTCCTCGACCTGCCCCTGCCCCCAAAAACATAGAATAGAAAATATGCTGATGTGTTCTTTTATGGAAAAGGTATCAAGAAAAAATAAATAAAAAACCGACGGACAATCACATTCATTTTGGTCCTAAGACAATTTGAAAGCCGTAAACCCATGGGTGTGAATAAAATAAAATAAAAAAAATTTATTATAGACAAATAACACACAATTACTTTACAGCTGGTCTATGTTGGTGATTTGCTAATCTACCCTGGAAAATATGTTTACATTGGGCCAAAAATTTGGAATGTGTGATGAGCTGTTTGATTAGGCATAAAAATTTGTTGTCATAATGTGACATGTGTTAAATATTCTCAATTGGGTGGAAAAAGGAGAAGGAGGAGAGAGGAGCAGCATTATCAAACCAGCAAATTAGGAGAGCTTCGGTTTCATGAATAAAAATTTTGATAATATTTGTAACTCCAGTCATGGTCATAGAAGACGTCAAGGGGTAGATTTTGTTGAACGTCAACTCTCTATGGGTGACCTAAATGCAGATATCTTGTGTATAAGCCGAAAGCCGAATCCATGGGCTCTGTGGGCCACCTAAACATCAACTTTGTAGGAGAGCAAAAGATCAACTCTATATCAATTCTACAAGGTAGACTCTGTAGATTTTAGGTATATAGGCGACCTGAATTTCGATTTTATAGACGTTAGGTCTATAGGGGACTTGAAAGACGACCTATCCATAGACGACCTGTGAAGGTCGACAATCTATAGCCGATCTAAAGGTCGACTATACATAGACAACCTAAATGTCGACTTGAAAGTGGACTATTCATAAACGACATAAAGATAGACTCTATAGGCGACCTGAAGGACGACTATCTAAAGAGAGCATTGAAGGTCGGCTATCTATAGACGAACGTTGAAGGTCGACTATCTATAGACAACATGAAGAATAATTTCAAAAAATTATAATTACAATTCATAGACGACGTGAAGGTCGACTATCTATCGACGACTTGAAGGTCGACTATCTATAGACGGGCCTGAAGGTCGACTGCCTATAGACGGCATGAAGGTCGATTGCCTATAGACGGCATGAAGTCGACTATCTATAGAAGGCCTGAAGGTCGACTATCTATAGACGGCCTGAAGGTCGACTACCTATAGACGCCCTGAATGTCGACTACCTATAGACGGCCTGAAGGTCGACTACCTATAGACGGCCTGAAGGTCGACTACCTATAGACGGCCTGAAGGTCGACTACCTATAGACGGCCTGAAGGTCGACTACCTATAGAAGGCCTGAGGTCGACTATCTATAGACGGCCTTAAGGTTGACTATCTATAGACGGCCTGAAGGTCGACTATCTATAGACGGCCTTAAGGTTGACAGGTCTATAAGCGACCAGTAGGTCGTCGACTCTATAGACCTCAGGTCTATAGGCGACCTGAAGGTCGTCGACACCATAGACCTCAGGTCTATAGGCGACCGGAAGGTCGTCGACACCATAGACCTCAGGTCTATAGGCGACCTGAAGGTCGTCGACACTATAGACCTCAGGTCTATAGGCGACCTGAAGGTCGTCGACACTATAGACCTCAGGTCTATAGGCGACCTGAAGGTCGTCGACACTATAGACCTCAGTCTATAGGCGACCTGAAGGTCGTCGACACTATAGACCTCAGGTCTATAGGCGACCTGAAGGTCGTCGACACTACTTATAGGGACCTGAAGGTCGCCTCGACACAAGACCTCAGGTCTATAGGCGACCTGAAGGTCGTCGACACTATAGACCTCAGGTCTATAGGCGACCTGAAGGTCGTCGACACTATAGACCTCAGGTCTATAGGCGACCTGAAGGTCGTCGACACTATAGACCTCAGGTCTATAGGCGACCTGAAGGTCGTCGACACTATAGACCTCAGGTCTATAGGCGACCTGAAGGTCGTCGACACTATAGACCTCAGGTCTATAGGCGACCTGAAGGTCGTCGACACTATAGACCTCAGGTCTATAGGCGACCTGAAGGTCGTCGACACTATAGACCTCAGGTCTATAGGCGACCTGAAGGTCGTCGACACTATAGACCTCAGGTCTATAGGCGACCTAAAGGTCGTCGACACTATAGACCTCAGGTCGATTGCCTATAGACGGCATGAAGGTCGACTATCTATAGAAGGCCTGAAGGTCGACTATCTATAGACGGCCTGAAGGTCGACTACCTATAGACGGCCTGAATGTCGACTACCTATAGACGGCCTGAAGGTCGACTACCTATAGACGGCCTGAAGGTCGACTACCTATGACGGCCTGAAGGTCGACTACCTATAGACGGCCTGAAGGTCGACTACATATAGAAGGCCTGAAGGTCGACTATCTATAGACGGCCTTAAGGTTGACTATCTATAGACGGCCTGAAGGTCGACTATCTATAGACGGCCTTAAGGTTGACAGGTCTATAAGCGACCAGTAGGTCGTCGACTCTATAGACCTCAGGTCTATAGGCGACCTGAAGGTCGTCGACACCATAGACCTCAGGTCTATAGGCGACCGGAAGGTCGTCGACACCATAGACCTCAGGTCTATAGGCGACCTGAAGGTCGTCGACACTATAGACCTCAGGTCTATAGGCGACCTGAAGGTCGTCGACACTATAGACCTCAGGTCTATAGGCGACCTGAAGGTCGTCGACACTATAGACCTCAGGTCTATAGGCGACCTGAAGGTCGTCGACACTATAGACCTCAGGTCTATAGGCGACCTGAAGGTCGTCGACACTATAGACCTCAGTCTATAGGCGACCTGAAGGTCGTCGACACTATAGACCTCAGGTCTATAGCGACCTGAAGGTCGTCGACACATAGACCCAGGTCTATAGGCGACCTGAAGGTCGTCGACACTATAGACCTCAGGTCTATAGGCGACCTGAAGGTCGTCGACACTATAGACCTCAGGTCTATAGGCGACCTGAAGGTCGTCGACACTATAGACCTCAGGTCTATAGGCGACCTGAAGGTCGTCGACACTATAGACCTCAGGTCTATAAGGCGACCTGAAGGTCGTCGACACTATAGACCTCAGGTCTATAGGCGACCTGAAGGTCGTCGACACTATAGACCTCAGGTCTATAGGCGACCTAAAGGTCGTCGACACTATAGACCTCAGGTCTATAGGCGACCTGAAAAGTCGTCGACACTACAGACCTCAGGTTTATAGGCGACCTATAGGTTGTCGACTCTATAGACCTCAGGTCTATAGGCGACCTATAGGTCGTCGACTCTATAGACCTCAGGTCTATAGGCGACCTATAGGTCGTCGACTCTATAGACCTCAGGTCTATAGGCCACCTATAGGTCGTCGACTCCATAGACCTCAGGTCTATAGGCGACCTATAGGTCGTCGACTCCATAGACCTCAGGTCTATAGGCGACCTATAGGTCGTCGACTCCATAGACCTCAGGTCTATAGGCGACCTGAAGGTCGTCGACTCCATAGACCTCAGGTCTATAGGCGACCTGAAGGTCGTCGACACTATAGACCTCAGGTTTATAGGCGACCTATATGTCGTCGACTCCATAGACCTCAGGTCTATAGGCGACCTATAGGTCGGCGACTCTATAGACCTCAGGTCTATAGGCGACCTATAGGTCGGCGACTCTATAGACCTCAGGTCTATAGGCGACCTATAGGTCGACGACTCTATAGACCTCAGGTCTATAGGCGACCTATAGGTCGGCGACTCTATAGACCTCAGGTCTATAGGCGACCTATAGGTCGGCGACTCTATAGACCTCAGGTCTATAGGCGACCTATAGGTCGGCGACTCTATAGACCTCAGGTCTATAGGCGACCTATAGGTCGGCGACTCTATAGACCTCAGGTCTATAGGTGACCTATAGGTCGTCGACGCTATAGACCTGAGGTCTATAGTGTCGACGACCTTCAGGTCGCCTATAGACCTGAGGTCTATAGTGTCGACGACCTTCAGGTCGCCTATAGACCTGAGGTCTATAGTGTCGACGACCTTCAGGTCGCCTATAGACCTGAGGTCTATAGTGTCGACGACCTTCAGGTCGCCTATAGACCTGAGGTCTATAGTGTCGACGACCTTCAGGTCGCCTATAGACCTAAGGTCTATAGTGTCGACGACCTTCAGGTCGCCTATAGACCTGAGGTCTATGGTGTCGACGACCTTCCGGTCGCCTATAGACCTGAGGTCTATGGTGTCGACGACCTTCCGGTCGCCTATAGACCTGAGGTCTATGGTGTCGACGACCTTCAGGTCGCCTATAGACCTGAGGTCTATAGAGTCGACGACCTACTGGTCGCTTATAGACCTGTCAACCTTAAGGCCGTCTATAGATAGTCGACCTTCAGGCCGTCTATAGATAGTCAACCTTAAGGCCGTCTATAGATAGTCGACCTTCAGGCCGTCTATAGATAGTCGACCTTCAGGCCTTCTATAGGTAGTCGACCTTCAGGCCGTCTATAGGTAGTCGACCTTCAGGCCGTCTATAGGTAGTCGACCTTCAGTCCGTCTATAGGTAGTCGACCTTCAGGCCGTCTATAGGTAGTCGACATTCAGGCCGTCTATAGGTAGTCGACCTTCAGGCCGTCTATAGATAGTCGACCTTCAGGCCTTCTATAGATAGTCGACCTTCATGCCGTCTATAGGCAATCGACCTTCATGCCGTCTATAGGCAGTCGACCTTCAGGCCGTCTATAGATAGTCGACCTTCAAGTCGTCGATAGATAGTCGACCTTCACGTCGTCTATGAATTGTAATTATAATTTTTTGAAATTATTCTTCATGTTGTCTATAGATAGTCGACCTTCAACGTTCGTCTATAGATAGCCGACCTTCAATGCTCTCTTTAGATAGTCGTCCTTCAGGTCGCCTATAGAGTCTATCTTTATGTCGTTTATGAATAGTCCACTTTCAAGTCGACATTTAGGTTGTCTATGTATAGTCGACCTTTAGATCGGCTATAGATTGTCGACCTTCACAGGTCGTCTATGGATAGGTCGTCTTTCAAGTCCCCTATAGACCTAACGTCTATAAAATCGAAATTCAGGTCGCCTATATACCTAAAATCTACAGAGTCTACCTTTGTAGAATTGATATAGAGTTGATCTTTTGCTCTCCTACAAAGTTGATGTTTAGGTGGCCCACAGAGCCCATGGATTCGGCTTCGGCTTATACACAAGATATCTGCATTTAGGTCACCCATAGAGAGTTGACGTTCAACAAAAATCTACCCCTTGACGTCTTCTATGACCATGACTGGAGTTACAAATATTATCAAAATTTTTATTCATGAAACCGAAGCTCTCCTAATTTGCTGGTTTGATAATGCTGCTCCTCTCTCCTCCTTCTCCTTTTTCCACCCAATTGAGAATATTTAACACATGTCACATTATGACAACAAATTTTTATGCCTAATCAAACAGCTCTCATAGGCGACCTATAGGTCGTCGACTCCATAGACCTCAGGTCTATAGGCGACCTATAGGTCGTCGACTCCATAGACCTCAGGTCTATAGGCGACCTGAAGGTCGTCGACTCCATAGACCTCAGGTCTATAGGCGACCTGAAGGTCGTCGACACTATAGACCACAGGTTTATAGGCGACCTATATGTCGTCGACTCCATAGACCTCAGGTCTATAGGCGACCTATAGGTCGGCGACTCTATAGACCTCAGGTCTATAGGCGACCTATAGGTCGGCGACTCTATAGACCTCAGGTCTATAGGCGACCTATAGGTCGACGACTCTATAGACCTCAGGTCTATAGGCGACCTATAGGTCGGCGACTCTATAGACCTCAGGTCTATAGGCGACCTATAGGTCGGCGACTCTATAGACCTCAGGTCTATAGGCGACCTATAGGTCGGCGACTCTATAGACCTCAGGTCTATAGGCGACCTATAGGTCGGCGACTCTATAGACCTCAGGTCTATAGGTGACCTATAGGTCGTCGACGCTATAGACCTCAGGTCTATAGGCGAACTTTTTTGTTCATTCAATGATTTTTGTCTTAGCTATTTGTTCCAGTATGGTTCCGGCTGCCCGACCTCCATTCTATAACTTAGCAACTCATTCTCAACTTTTCGTCCCAGCTAAAACACAAAACGATTAATAACCACTAATTGTGCCACATGGCAGGCCGCAACACATGTTGTACCCTGTAGGGTGTCCTCTATTCCCAGGGCAATATTTTCGCAAATACAACAATAAATTCAATCAATAAATAAGGCTGTTAGTGGGTGGTTGTGTGTTGGGCAGTTATTTCTGTACCAATACATACATACATATGTATGTCTGTTTGTGTATGTTATGTGCCAAGTTTATTGAGTATTTGAACATGTGTAAAATGATTGTTATTTATGCTGTTAATACCGAGACGTGCATAACATACACGAATTTGGCTAAGGAATTTTCTAAATTGTACGATTAACACGGCAATAAACAATTCAAAATTAAGAGGATTTGTCCTTTTGCGAATCGAAGCAAACATTCTTAGGCATACACATGCACACGCACCACATCTATACATCCTTGTTAAGAGGAGCCCAAAACAATTTCTAGACAAATGTCCTTTTTTCCTTGGTTTAAATTGGTTCTGCTATTGATTTCATAAGAATTTCACACATGTGTGTGTGCGTTTGGACCATAATCTGCCGATAGTATGTGTGTGAAAGTGTATTTTTGTGTTCCACACCCCCTCACACACTTGATTCGACCCAATTATTCGAATAAACATTTCGTCGGAATTTTTCCAAGACTATCAAGTATCAATTTAGCATTAGCAGCAACCCTTATGGTAGGGAACTACAGTTTAAACTCTGGTAATCCTGTCATTATGAGACATAGCCATGGCAACTTGTAGAAGAAGAAGAAGTAGAATCAGCAGCCTCATAGCATTAGCTAGGAAATCTAATTTCCTGTGTAAATATTTGAGAAAGTAGCTTTTTTGTTTTATTTCCGAGAACTACTTAATGAAGTGATAGATTTAAGAAGTTGTTGGGCCAAAAGCCCAACACATGTAGGAAATCTCAGTTTGGAGATCATGCTGAACATCTGTCAGCAGGAATTAAGACATTTATAATGACTACTTACGTAAATAATCGGTAGACGCAAAAAGGGAGAGGTTATGTTTAAAAACGCAATGAAATTATGACATTTTTAGTTTTTTAGAAACTAATGTTTCCTCTCCGATTGGGAAAACTTTGTCGCATTCCCAAAGAAAGGCAATGCAATAAACCGTCTTCATTATTAGAATAGCTGATTTCGTACTTTTACAGATAATAATTTTTACTTCATTCTTATTGTCGCACCGACAACACCATTGAATTAACATCACACAGATATTGAGATTTGTTTTTTTCTGGTCGAAATTCGGCAACTTTTAAGTGGTTACATATATTTTTTTATATATATTTTTTTGGGGGATAACATCTCAATCCTTTTTTCAATTAATATGTCAAAATAAATAATGGCACAGTTACGTAAGGCTGACCAGAATTTTGATTTCCTCCACCATGATTTTCTGCTATTCCCTTGTGGGCGAAAAAGTGTAGTGATCGTAGCAAGAACCTCCAAAAACGAAATCTGCCGAAAATATATATGGAACTGATTTTAATATAATTTGGCATATTTATTTTTGTACCAAATTCCGTAACTCCACAATTTGCAAAGAGGAATTAAAAAAATGTCATAGAAAAAAACCGTGATTTGGGGGGTCTTACAAAGACGAGGCCTTGTATAAGTATTTTTTTTTTATCACAGGCTGTAGTACCAACTCCGAACTTCAAATACGAAATTTTACACAATTCCGGTGAATAGCGTCGCTTAAGTCATCAAAACACCGAATCTTGGGAGGTATCATTATACATTTAACGTTACCTCCCCAGATTCGGTAATTTGATGACTTAAGCGACACCATTCACCGGAATTGTGTAAAATTTCGTATTTGGAGTTCGGAATCGGTACTTCAAATACGAAATTTTACACAATTTTTTTTACACGTGTGATTTTTTTTTGATGTGATGATTAAGATTTTTAAATACGAGAACCGACATGGCATATTATGATTCTGCCTACTGGCAAAATACATTGACTATGAAAACGACAAACTGCACTTAATTATACCCTCAGCCAAATGGCTACTGAATGTATATATCATTTGATACGGCCAAAATGTGCCTCATCGAAATAACGGTTTTATAAACTAGGTCTCTTTGGACCAAATCCGTTTCAAGATATTTGAAGTCGATCTAGCGATGTCCGCTTATCAGTCTATCCGGCTGGTTAGTGCGCACGATAACTCTCGATGGGAGTATCCGATTTGGTCCCAACTACGAACATAGTAATATTATTATCAAACTTAGATTGAGTTCGGAGATGGGTAATATCGGTACACTCCTTCTAGTAACTTCCCCACAAAATGTCAAATTTTTCAAAGAAAATAATTTACTGCACAGAAAGAGTAAGGATAATCCGAGCTTGCTCTAACAATATTTGCATCAGTGCAAGGTCCGGTGCGAAAGTGGACGATATCGAGTACCTCCCCCACAGAGGGTCAAAATTTGGAATAACTATAACTCTTATAAAATGTGATGTACGACTCCGATTGTCTTCAAAACTTCACACATCCCAATATTTTTATTAACTCAAGCTCTGGTGTTAAGTTGGAATAAATCGGTGCACACCTTCTGGTACCTCCCCCACAAAGGTCAACATTTTGAATATTCATGAAGTTCATAAAAAACACGAAATTTACATCCGATTTTTTTAGACTTTGCACATCTGAATACCTCTATCAACACAGGATCTGTTATAAAGACGGTAGAGACCAGACCATTCGCACGTTTATAAAGTCCCAATTAAGCATCAGGTTCTCTTTATATCTCACACATCTCATTATTTCTACTAACACAAGATCTGTTGTGAAAATGGCAGAGATCGGACCACTCCCTCTGCTCATAAAACACGAAATTAACATGCCATTCCATTCAGACTTGACACATCTTAATACTTCCATCAACACAAGATCTTTTATAAATATGATAGAGCTTTGACACTTCCTTCTGGTACTTCCTCACAAAGGGTCAAAGTTTTGAATAACCAAAACGATTATAAAATCCGAAATAAGCATCCGATTCTCTTCAAATTACACTCATCCCAATATTTTAATTAACACAAGGTACGGTGTGAAGATGGAATATATCTGCCACTCCTTCTGGTAGGGAGTATTAATGGTACGATATAAGTTCCGATCCCATTCAGGCTTCATACATTTGAATATTCCCGTCAGCACGAGATATGTTATAAAGATGGAAGAGATCTGTCGGCAAAATGGACTGATACTCTTTGACTTGTTATTTTTCAAAACAAATAAAATTGGCAGAAGGCGGGCACACATAGAACAAAATTGTAATCTGCATGTAGCTCTACCTTACCTTTTTATTGCACCATGATATTAGTTATTTCATATTTATCATATCAAGATCTTTGTTTCAAGTCTCTATGATTCCCAATAAAGGTATACCTTATTACAGGGGCCCTACACCACATAGTGGTAAGGGTATTATGTCTTTGTACATTTGTTTGTAACATGGAGAAGAAAACGAGATAGACCCATAGTTCCTTTTCGTGATCAGCATAGAATCACATTTTGAATCGATTTATGCATGTCCTGGTATTTTTGCAGGTCGCATTTATTATTCGATTGAAATGAAATTTTCTAAATAACATTTGTTTGGCTCAAGGTCGAACCCTATTGAAATTGGTGAAAATCGGTCCAAATTTAGATATAGCTCCCATATATATCTTCATCCGATTTTAGGTTTTTTCTGCACCAAATGGCTAATATTATTCCAAATGGTGTGAATTTTGCTACATTTGACCGAATTCAGCCTACAAGTATGTGCTTCAAATTTGGTGAAAATCGGTTCAGATATGGCTATAGCTCCCAGATATAGGTTTCATCCGATTTGGTGTTTAAGTCCATCACATTCGTAATATGTACTCCACGAGACTGGAAAAATGAAAATGAAAATTTGAATTCTTGATTCAAATTTTACTATCGGTTCCGATTTAGATATAGCTCCCATATATATCTTCATCCGATTCTAGGTTTCTTGTGCACCAAATGACTAATAAAAGTCTAAATGGTGCGAATTTTGGCACTTCAGACCGAATTTAGTATAGAAATAAGTACTTCAAATATGGTGCACGATAAAAGAATATTATTTGGTACCAGATATCAGATGCAGCCGAGAAAAAACTGTTTTCAACTTTATGAATATTGGCTCAGATTTGGATATAGCCTCCATATATCATTATTCGATTTCAGGTTTATTGTGCACCAAAGAGCTAATATTAGTCCAAATGGAGTGAATTATTCAACCGAGTCATAGAAGGAAGAATTTCATATTTGCTCCCATATATATGTTTCATCCGATTTGGTTTTTAAATCTCCATCTTTCGGAAAATGTACTCCACCATAATGATATTTTGTACCAGATATGTCATTGAGCTCAGCAATTGCAATATAAACCATTCTTTTATGAGAGTTCTACTAAATATGCATAGCGGTGTAGGGTATCATATAGTCGGCCCCGCCCGACTTTTGAGCTTTCCTTACTGGTTTATGCTGATTTCGTTGACGAATATAGCCAAATATCGTAGACAAGCAAATCATATAGATGAGTATAAATTTGGAGATACAGAGGGGCCACTTACTTTTGGAGATGATCGCAAAATGTTTAGGGGTTCAAATGAACGGAAAACAGAAAAAAATCCAAATCACACATTTGAAGCCAATCGACATGCCTGTGAAGAATGTTAAGTACAGGGCAGAATTCTAGCATTTTGGATGACCATTGGATTACATTTAGCTGTAAAATGGACAACAACAACTAACAGCACGACGGAGTGCGTAGACATTGGGCGAATGTCCCTGGTCAAAATGTTAACGGCAATATCTGGGCAATGCTCTGTGACATAGTTTCAAAAGTGAAATCTTCCATAATGGATAGGGACATAAGGGGGTTTCTAACATATTGTCGTGTTGTATGGTATCACATGGTCGGACTATATCCGTTGCTTACTTCTTTCTTTTTTTTGATATTTTTTGTGATGGATGGAAAAAATTTAAAACTCTTCTAATGCCATCACTGCACCTACCAAGTCATGCTCCATAAAATATTACACAGTGTAATAATTAATTATGATTTCTATAATTTTTCCAAAATTATGAAAGAAATTCTAAAAAAATTTAATTATTTTAATTCACATAATTTTCTTTGCCTTCTTTCAACGCCCAAAATATAAGACAAAACACTTTAAAATGGCCTGCGGCTGCTGCAACAAAACATACGCTTGGCGACTTTGCTTGCATACGACTATATATGCAGACTATAAAACCTATGGTTGGCCCGAATAACAATAACGAAATGCCTCGAAGAACTACATTATTGTGTTCCTTTTATGCACTGCATAAATACGCTGCGAACGCCAAAGGCGTGAGTTAAATCATATTTTGTGCAAGAGAGAATGTGTGTGTGTGTGTGTCTGTGCGAACAAAGAGACACTTTTACAGTTATTGACATGCAAACACGAACGAACGCACCATCCCACCGACGCATTCACTGCAATTTTACTTTAGCAAGCAAGGCATGCAAAATACATAGAGTCCTTTGGAACAACAAGAAGTTGTTGTTTTGTTGCTCTTAACACACACACACGGTTAAGTTGCGCTAACTTGTTTCATGACTTTCTGTCTAGCTTTTCACGAAAGTATAAATAACAACAACAGCAGCAGCAGCAGTAGTTTCACAACTACAACACTTTGCTGTGTTAGTGTTGAGCACATTTAAAGCAATATGTCGCTAATACGACGACTTGTAACGCTGTAACGCAACTCGGTTACACCGTCACACTGTCACATTGTCATATTTTATGCTTCGCCTAAAGTGTGAAAAAGTTACAATGGCAACGCGGCTATGACAACAAAAGCCATCCGGTAAAGTGTCTTTCGGTGCTTTGTGTTGCTATGAAAAAAATACAACAACATGAAATACAAAAACAACAACAGCAGTAGTGGTAAAGGTGTTGAGCAAAGTAAGTTTTGCTGAAAGGTGTCAAAGGATGGCGAGCCACGGCGATATTAGGGTTCGAAAAAATAATTAAGAAAAATAATTAGGAAAAATCTATACAGAGTCTTCCATCCAAAGACGTTATGGTCCTCTAGGCGAAGATTCACATATTAGAAGACCACCTTCTGGTCTTCTATAACAGAAGACCACCTTCTGGTCTTTTTCTATAGCAGAAGTCCACCTTCTGGTCTTCTTCTATAGCAGAGGTCCACCTTCTGGTCTTCTTCTATAGCAGAAGACAACCTTCTGGTCTTCTTCTATAGCAGAAGACAACCTTCTGGTCTTCTTCTATAGCAGAAGACCACCTTCTGGTCTTCTTCTACAGCAGAAGACAACCTTCTGGTCTTCTATAGGAGAAGACCACCAACTGGTCTTCTATAGGAGAAGACCACCAACTGGTCTTCTATAGGAGAAGACCACCAACTGGTCTTCTATAGGAGAAGACCACCATCTGGTCTTCTAGAGGAGAAGACCATCAACTGGTTTTCTAGAGGAGAAGACCACCAGCTTCTGGTCTTCTAGAGGAGAAGACCACCAACTGGTCTTCTAGAGGAGAAGACCACCAACTGGTCTTCTAGAGGAGAAGACCACCATCTGGTCTTCTGGAGGGGAAGACCACCATCTGGTCTTCTAGAGGAGAAGACCACCAGCTTCTGGCCTTCTAGAGGAGAAGACCACCAACTGGTCTTCTATAGGAGAAGACTATCATCTGGTCTTCTATAGGAGAAGACCGCCAACTGGTCTTCTAAAGGAGAAGACCACCCACTGGTCTTCTATGGGAGAAGACCACCCACTGGTCTTCTATGGGAGAAGACCACCCACTGGTCTTCTATGGGAGAAGACCACCCACTGGTCATCTATGGGAGAAGACCACCCACTGGTCTTCTATGGGAGAAGACCACCCACTGGTCTTCTATGGGAGAAGACCACCCAGTGGTCTTCTATGGGAGAAGTACCACCCACTGGTCTTCTATGGGAGAAGACCACCCACTGGTCTTCTATGGGAGTAGACCACCTTCTGGTCTTCTAGAGGAGAAGACCACCATCTGGTCTTCTAGAGGAGAAAACCACCATCTGGTCTTCTAGAGGAGAAAACCACCATCTGGTCTTCCAGAGGAGAAGACCACCATCTGGTCTTCTAGAGGAGAAGACCACCATCTGGTCTTCTAGAGGAGATGACCACCATCTGGTCTTTTAGAGGAGAAGACCACCATCTGGCCTTCTAGTGGAGAAGACCACCAACTGGTCTTCTAGAGGAGAAGACCACCAACTGGTCTTCTAGAGGAGAAGACCACCTTCTGGTCTTCTATAGGAGAAGACCACCTTCAGGTCTTCTATAGGAGAAGACCACCTGCTGGTCTTCTATAGGAGAAGACCATCTGCTGGTCTTCTATAGGAGAAGACCACCTGCGGGTCTTCTATAGGAGAAGACCACCTGCTGGTCTTCTATAGGAGAAGACCACCTGCTGGTCTTCTATAGGAGAAGACCACCTGCTGGTCTTCTATAGGAGAAGACCACCTGCTGGTCTTCTATAGGAGAAGACCACCTGCTGGTCTTCTATAGGAGAAGACCACCTGCTGGTCTTCTATAGGAGAAGACCACCTGCTGGTCTTCTATAGGAGAAGACCACCTGCTGGTCTTCTATAGGAGAAGACCACCTGCTGGTCTTCTATAGGAGAAGACCACCTGCTGGTCTTCTATAGGAGAAGACCACCTGCAGGTCTTCTATAGGAGAAGACCACCATCTGGTCTTCTAGAGGAGAAGACCACCATCTGGTCTTCTAGAGGAGAAGACCACCTGCTGGTCTTCTATAGGCGCAGACCACCTTCTGGTCTTTGTCCTATAGGACGACCAATTGCCTATTTTTAGATTTTTTATTGGAAGACTATTCATTTTAAATTTAATAATTGTCGTGTTCTATTAGAAGGCCGCTGGATGTTCTATAACAAAGACATATTTTTGGCTCTTCTTTAGGAAGATCTTTTGTTCTTTACTTCGTATAAGTTCTATAGGAATACCTATTGGCCTTAGATACGAAGGCCAACTGCTCGTATTAAAAATCTGAATCTTCATAATTAATGTAACCCTAATGTACAGTGGTTTCACCCCTCCTTCTCTGGTGCTCTACCATGAAACGTGCCTTTCAGATACAAATCTAAAATAATATTCCAAATGACTTTGTTCTTTTGTTTTTAATGGCCAAAGTCATTATTTGCGTTAAACAGAAGACAATACCCGGATTCTGCCAATCGGTGCTGCCGACACAGCCAAAAATTGTAATGGCAAAGATTTATGGCTTTGCAGGTTGTGCTGACAGTCGGTTAAGTGATTACAGATACAAAATAACAATTTTAGCAAAGAAATACTTTTTTTGCTGTTGTTGTTGTTGGCCGGTGGAAAATTAATGTTCTTAAGTGCGGGGTTATGTCATCTCTAGTCAAAAGTCTAAATGCATTTGTAATGCGAGAATAAATGAATGAATTAATGTTCGCCAGAAAGAAGGGTGAAAGGTTGCGAAAGGTGACTGGTGTGACTTAATGCGTTCGCTAATGATATGGAAATAATTAGTTCGCAGCTAGTTAATGGATAGAATTTACATTGAGAATTAGTTACAATTAAATGGTCATTACGAGGCACTTAGGGCAAAAATCGTTAGGAATGATAAGGAAACGCATTGGGTGGAAATTTTGAGAGCGCATCGTCTAAGAAAATTGTTTGGTATCATTTCTTTCAAATTACATTGAAATAAGATATTTTGGTATAAACCGTTTGGAAAATATTACAAAATTCCAAGGATGGGGAAACTGAGAAAAACTTAAAAAAAATTCCCTGAAATCGGACGGTAACGTTGAATGGAGTCAAATAAATCATTTGTGTCTTGTACCATCGCTCGCTACCGTCGCAGTGGCCAAAAAATGGCTCGTGAGCTGAACATATCGCAATATATCATTCGGCAAATATTGAAAAATGACTTCCGGATAAAGCCATTGAATTTCCAAAAAGTGTAAGAACTTACACCGCAACACAAAGAAAATAGACTCAAAAGAGCTAAAGAATTGCTTCACCTAGTCGAAAGTGGTGAACTGCAGAATTTGGTATTCTCCAATGAGAAAACATTCGTTGTCCAGCAGTGTGTAAACAAAATAATCGTGTTTACTTGCCAAAGAGGTCAGCTGAAAATGTTCACCTTCGGTTGCCCACCAGAACTCAAGCGCCGGCCATTGTGATAGTGTGGGCCGCCATAACAGCCGATGGTCGCTCCCCGCTCGTATTAATCGACCATGGCATCAGAATAAATGCCGAATATTATCGCGAAAATATTCTGGAGGGTGTATTAAGCATTGGGCACGCAAACATTTTGGCCGCAGACCTTGGACATTCCAACAGAACTCAGCACCATCGAACTTAGCACGCGCCACCCAAGAATGGTTACAAAATGAGGTTCCTCGCTTCATTTCCAGAGCACAATGGCCACCAAAATCTCCGGATCACTAATCGGTTGGACTATTATGTCTGGAGTATTTAGGAAAGCAAGGTTGGCACTAAAATATACCAAAGTTTCGATCACCCCAAGCAAGCGCTTCTCCGGGAATGGGCCAAAATACCGCAGAGCAACATTTGAGCAGCGTGTGACGGTTTCATTGGCCGTTTGAAAGCCATAATTCGTGCCAAAGGTGACCAATTCGAACAAATCTAAACTTATTCTAAAATTTGATGCCATTTTCGACTTTTTTTAATTATGACGTTTCACTTTGTTGCAGTTTTTTTTATCTCACCTTGTAGTATTCGGTTTGCTCTACGTTGAAATAGGCTTGCGAGGGGAATTGCCAAAGTACAGCTAGTGATTTCCTGAATCATTTGCCGTCCTTCGAATAACAAAAAGTTACTTGGGAATGCTTTTTTCAGGAGTTCGGCTCGTTATTCTTCAGGAGCTTCGGTTCGCAGTCCGTCAGAAGTTTCGGCTGGGTGTTCCGAATGTACTTCGTCTCCCTATTCTTCAGGAGTTTCGGCTCGTTATTCCGAAGGAGCTTCCGAAAGAGTCCCTATCCATCTGCGATGTGATGATAGTGAGCTGCCGAATTCTAACAAGTTCTGGTTCATTTGCCTACATATCGGCTCCAAACCCAAGCGAATCTCTATCTGCATACAAGGACCTGGGAAGCTGCTCCCCAATACCTCCACAGTGATTTGCTAAAGATTACACCACATGTCCTCAATCAGCTTTCGAAGACCTGCACATCAACATCCCAAACACCTACATTGAAAGCCTCGACTACCTTCAAATCGTGCCGACGTCACTTAGTGGACTAACCTTGTTTTCCCTGGTAACATTCAACCCGTTGGCAAACGACGACCATAAGTTCCTTCATCATCTTCAAATCGTCAGCATCATGATCGCGACATTGTAATTATTCCTACTATCCCATCTTCCTTACAAATCAACATCTGACAGCCACATGTTCCCGATTACTTTCAAATCGCCACCACCTCGAACCCAAACATCGTAATTCCTAATCTCTCGCACCAGTAAACATTTGGCGGGCATGCGAAAGTTCCCGACACCTCGAAATAATCATCATCATTCCTCATTTGTTAACCTGACATACGAGTATCCGATCATCTTCGAATCATCGGCTTCACATTGACACAATAATTCATTCGCCGTTCGTTTTTCAATATTTATCTACGTGTATTAAAAATCTATAAATCACCCTATTTTTATCCCCAGGAAAAGGAGAAATTTACTCTTCTTATTATTTTAGGCTAAATGGGTCCTTATGAAGACCCTGGATACAACTGAGCACACCTCGACCGACTAGAAAATCATAATCTACTAATATATATTTATTAAACGATCATCAGATTGATTTTTAAATAATCAAACTTAGATCGAGTTCGGATATGCACAATATCGGTCCACTCCTTCTGATACCTCTCCCATTGAAATTTTCAAAAAAAAAAAAAAAAAAAAAAAAAATAGTCTACTGCACAGACTGAGAAGGGATAATCCCATTCTGCTCCAACTTTGCAAATTCTAATATTTGCATCAGAACTAGGTTTTCACACATCCTATTATTTCTGCTAACACAAGATCTGCTGTGAAGATGGGATATATCGGTCCACCCCTATGGCACCTCCCCTACAAAGGGCCAACATTTTGTATAACCATGAATTTCATAAAACGCGAAATTAAAAATCCGATTCGATTCAGACTTGGTACACCTTAATATTTCCATCAACATAAGATCTATTATAAAGGTGGTAGAGATCGGACCACACTTTCTGGTACCTCCCCCCCATCCAAGGGGTCAACATTTTGAATAATTATATCTTCCATAAAATGTTTTAATAAGCATCCGACTATCCTAAAATTCCACACATCCCAATATTTCTATTAACACAAGATCTGGTGTGAAGATGAGATATATCGATCTTCTCCTTCTAGTACCTCTTCCCCAAATGACCACTATTTTAAATACTTTAAACGCTCATAACTTACGAATCAAGTTAGCGATTCCATTCTAACCTGGTATATCTTAATATTTCCCTAAGCAAGAGATCTGATGTGAGTGAATTTTTCAGCTCACTCCCTCCGATACCTCCCCCCCCACAAAATTTGGATTTTTAATTATTTGCATACAATTGCAAATAAATGTTCGATTTTCTTTACATTTTGCAGATCCCGGCTGAAACTTTTTAAATTGTATAGGTTTAAATATACAGGGTGAGATAAAAAACTTAGACACAATAGTTCAACGGATTGGTATCGGGAGATTTTGGTGGCCATTGTGCACTGGAAATGAAGCGAAAAACCTTATTTTGCAACCATTCTTGGATGGTGAGGTCTGCGGCCAAATGTTTGCGTGTCCAAGGCTTTAATTCACCCTCCAGAATATTTTCGCTATAATATTCGTCATTTATTCTGATGCCAAGGTCGATTAATACGAGCGGAGAACGACCATCGGCTGTTATGGCGGCCCACCCCAACACCATGGCCGGCGCTTGAGTTCTGGTGGCCAACACAGCTGACCTCTTTGGCAAGTAAAAACGATCATTTTTTTTTGTTTACAAACTGCTGGACAACGAATGTTTTCTCATTGGAGAAAACCAAATTCGGTAGTTTACCACTTTCGGCCAAGCGAAGCAATTCTTTAGCTCTTTTGAGTCTATTTTCTTTCTGTTGCGTTGTAAGTTTCTTGCACTTTTTGGAATTTCAATGGCTTTACCCCGAGCTCATTTTTCAATATTTGCCGAATGGAAGATTGCGATATGTTCAGCACATGAGCCATTTTTTGGCCACTGCGACGTGGGTTTCGATCACGTAGTCTCTTCACTTTTGAACCATTTCTGCTGATGTTACTGTTTTCTTCCGTCCTCTTCCTTGACGTCGGGCTACGCTACCAGTCGGGCTACGCTACCGATGGTACGTAACAAAAAATTTATTCACATTTAAATGCTGGAGTGCTCTAACGATAGCCACTTTTGGTTTTCCAGTCAAATATAAAGAAATTACACTATCACGCTTGAATTCCATCACGAATAAAATCGACCATCCCAAATGATCTTATTCGGACTTGTTGGAGTTAAAATTTTAATATTTTTTCTAATTTTCAAAGCTTTAAATAAATTTAAAAATTTTACTCTTAGAAATTTACCATCGTTCCTTTAAACTTTAAAATTTTCCAGCACCACCACCAAAATATTTACATCAACAAGCTGTTAATTACTCTAACTATCTTACCGGCATTGTTTTTACAGCCATGACCTTAATCACCCTTTAAATAGGGACTATTTTCTGCAACAATGATGCTGTGTGAGTTACCTTTGGCGAGCGTTTAAATCCATTTCTTGTTAATAACATAAAAGACTTCAAAGACAATGGCTAACAACAAACAAAGTTTGCTTCTCCCTCTACAACAAACAATGGCCGCAATGGCTGCACAAAAGGCACAGCAACAACGGCAACAATGCCAACAAAAAAGAAAAGAAATCTAATAGACCATAACCATGGCAAAAGTTTGTCAACACCACATTTCTTTTCAGTTTTCTACCATAAATAACTTGTCTCTTCTCTTTGGCATTGTCTTCTCCTTTTTTCTTCTTCTTTGTTTTTGATTTTCATGTGCCTTTGGCCCATCTGGTTTGAATTTGTGGAATATATTCTTGTCATCTCTAAGTGATTCTTCTTTTTTTGATGCTGCTTCTGCTGATGTTGTTGTTGGTTTGGTCGCTTTTAGCAGACATTTGAAATAGAATAGAAACCGACATTTTCAAGAACAACAACAACAGCAGCAAAGAAAGTCATTCATTTATTTTAAACAATGGCAGACGAGTTGAACAAACAAAGACTGCACTAATTGAATACCCAAATTAAAATGTTGTCCTTCTTTAATTCGTTTTCTGTTCGGGTGTGTGTGTTTGCTCTGTCACCCCTGACTGACATCTTTTTCATTGAAGACGTAGAGTCGTTGTCGTTTCTTGTTTAAAATAAGAAATTGCACATAGAGAGAGAGAGAGAGAGAGAGAGAGAGAGAGAGAGAGAGAGAGAGAGAGAGGAGTCATATTAGAAATGACAAAATATCTTTGGGTGGCGACAAATGTCTGAGAGGATCAGATCGGTAACGGGTGAATGTATGGGTGGCTGAATAAAATAGTCAAATGTTATGGTTGTCTGGGAATGGATTAACGACTTGTAAAATTGAGTGACAATTGAAAAGGAATTTTAATTGGTGAAAAAATTTGTTAAACAAAAAAACAATCTCAATAATGTAATGGAACTCATAAGGCATGCTGACACAAACGTCTGGCTCTTAAAAATGATATATGAACATTTGAATAATGAGTTTAATGCTCCCTAATTGAGTTATTTTATTCGTATGTTATGAAAAAAGGTACCGTTTGACGTATGAGCAATGCGTGACAGGGATTTAAAGTAATCATACGCCATAAAGCGCAAATATTTCTAAATAAATTAGCTACAAATGACGCATAATGTTCAGACCCGATGTTTCTGGCGAACAATTTTTTTACCGAATGCAGATATTGAAATATGCTTTCAGGGAGACAACAACTAAACATTTTGTGCTAGTAAAACAAAACCAAAAAAAAAAAAAAAAATCCTGAGAATTTTAAAACCAAATTCCAATTTTCAACGTTGCTTCATAATGTGGAGGGGGTATATACCTGGACGCGTAAATGTGTGTATGTGTAAATTTGTAATCACCCCACGAGTGGCAATTATTATCCGATCCTTACGAAATTCCATGTCATAATGTTGTTTTCCATATTTCTTCAAACCGTTTTTGGAACTAAAACCTTGTTTCAGCAAATCACATTTATCTTCTTAGAATACCAGATACCTTGTTCTATTGCCTATAGAACACACGAAAATTTCCTATAGTTTAAGATCACAAAACCCAAATATATTCTTCCACAAATACGAATAGAAAACCAAAATGCTTTCTCAGGAGAAGACCAAAGGGTCTTCTGAATTTTTTATTTCTCACGCAATGAGGGATGATCTTCTAAAAACAGACCAGAATACAGAAGGCGTTTTTCTATAAAAAAACTTCTTCAATAGAACATCACCAGAACATCTACAGAAAACGAGGAGGTCTTCTCCTATAAAAGAACAGTAGATCTTCTTCTATAGAAGAGCGGAAGGTCTTCTTCTATAGAAGAGTGGAAGGCCTTCTTCTATAGAAGAGCGGAAGGCCTTCTTCTATAGAAGAGCGGAAGGCCTTCTTCTATAGAAGAGCGGAAGGCCTTCTTCTATAGAAGAGCGGAAGGCCTTCTTCTATAGAAGAGCGGAAGGCCTTCTTCTATAGAAGAGCGGAAGGCCTTCTTCTATATAAGAGCGGAAAGTCTTCTTCAGTAGAAGAGCAGTAGGTCTTCTTCTGTAGAAGAGCAGTAGGTCTTCTTCTATAGAAGAACAGTAGGTCTTCTTCCATAGAAGACCAGACAGTCTTCTTCTATAGAAGATTGCAAGTTATTCTTCTATAGAAGACTGGCAGGTCTTCTTCTATAGAAAACTAGAAGTTATTCTTCTATAGAAAACTAGAAGGTCTTCTTCTATAGAAGACTAGAAGGTCTTCTTCTTCCATAGAACACCAGTAGGTCTTCTATAGACGACCAGTAAGTCTTCTTCTATAGAATACCAGTAGGTATTATTCTATAAAAGATTAGAAGGTCTGCTTTTTTCAGAAAAATAGAAACCTTCTTCCTCTATGGAATATAAGATGGACTTCTTCATAAAAGACCAGAGAGTCGTCTTCTAAGGATGACCAAAGTGGACCACTTGGTTTTTTCGAAGAGGAGAAGAATGTGTTCTTCTAAGATACCAGTTTGTCTTCTTTTAAGGAAGACTAGTAGATCTTATTTTTAAGAAGACAAGTAGGTTTTCTTCTATAGAAGACCAGTTGGTCTTCTTTCAAAGGAGACCAGTTAACATTCTTCCAAAGGATACTAGTTTGCCTTCTTCTAAATAAGACTAGTAGATCTTCTTCTTAATAGATAGAAGACCTGCTGGTCTTCTTCGAAAGTAGAGCAGTAGGTCTTCTTCTACAGAGGACTAAATTTTTTTCTTTTATGAAATACCATTACGTCTTTCTTTATAGAATACCAAAAGGTCTACTTTTATAGAAGACCAGCAGGAGGTTTTTCTATAAAGGACCAATAGGCTTTCTTCCATAGATGAAGAGAAGCCCTTCTTCCAGGGAAGAGCAAATAGTCGTCTTCGATAGAAGACTAGACTGTATAGACTATTGTTTGCGTTGCAAAATGAAAGTAGAGAAATAAAACACAAGATTATTAGAATTTTATTTAATGCAGTCGTGGACTGATATTTTATTGATAATTGTTTGTAAAACAATTAAATTACCTTTTGTTGTTGTTGACGACGTAGTCGTTGTATTCCTTGCCAAGGCAAATAGGCGGATCGTATAATCCGATGTTTTTGCTGCGAAACAGTCGTTCCTTTGTTGTTTTTCCTCGTGAAGGAAGGAGACAGATCGTGAAATCCGGCTCGAAGGACCACAATGTATATTTTCAAAGTAATTGTGATTTATTCAATTTAAAATTTCCTCACGGGTCCTTTTTTATCCCTTCGTTACATTTTGTCCACTACTCATTTATACGTCTTTGTTTATTTCGTAGACAAAGACAAATGTAGTAACAAAATGTAACGAGTAGCTTTAAACCCCGCTTTGCGACATCTTAGCTTTTTAATTCGCTAAGATTACTCGCTCATTGGTTCACGACCGAAAAGCATCACGATCCCCTACATCCTATAAAAAATATACAGTCCACTGCTCAGTGGGAAAAAATATTAATTTATTGTGTTTTTATTTTTCTCCCATCTCCTTTATTTTCATTTTGCTACGCAAACATTGGTCCAA
Organism: Musca domestica; assembly: GCF_030504385.1. Lineage (NCBI taxonomy): Eukaryota > Metazoa > Arthropoda > Insecta > Diptera > Muscidae > Musca > Musca domestica. Next base: position 65,465 of record NW_026712228.1, on the reverse strand, counting down.
TCGAGCCGGATTATTTTCAACAAAACTAACCCGTCTCTTTTTTCCTTTTACAAAGGCAATCATTGACTCCGTCGAGGACAACAACACCAACACAAAAGATCAACGATCACCAACATTTATTTTATTTATTTATCGAAATAAATTAATATCAGCAACACAGGTATGTACACATCTTTATTTATTTTACAAATAAATAGTGACATACCGTGATTCTCGTGTTGTGATAAATAATAATAAAAAAACCGTCGGTCGTTTTACAGCGCGTCCGTCCGTCCATTTGCCGTCGGTAAATTTTATTTCAAAAACAATAAGTGTCAAATCCGTCACTCTATATTTTTGTTTACAACAAAAATATACACACACACAATCACAGAGAATTTTGTTTCATTTCCATTTTAAATTATTTTTGTGTGTTTCACGCATTTCTTTTATTCTTTCATTTTTGATCATATTTGTATTTTGGTGTTTTGTTTTTCATTTATTTCTTCTTCTTTCTTCAAAACACCAAAATCATCACAAAAACAATTACCATATGTGAGAGTAATTGTCATCTCTGCTGATTGTTGACACCTTGTGACATATTTGACACTTACATATAAGTAACATATGATCATATTTATTAGGGGTGTTCACACTTCCTAATATTATCCAATAAATTGATCAAAATATTTTAGTGCCATTTTTGGGTATTTTTTGTGTTGAATCCTACGGATATCAACTTAAATTAAATTTAAATTGTGTGTTTCGACACTGTGCACCCTATATTCGGTCTTATTTATTAAAATATTATTATTTTTTTATAAATAAAATATAATATATTATATATTTAATCAAAAATTATTTAATTTTTTATAAAATATTTTTGCTTTAATTTTTTTGTTGTTGTCCGCTACCGATTGAAAACGTGCATCCTACAGTCCGTGCACTCTACAGTCGGTTTTATTGAAATTTTTAATTTTTTTCGAATTTTTGATTTTTTTATTGAAAATTTTTGATATTTTTTCGTTGGCAATTGTTATCATCGATACTTTGCCATAGTTTGCAGGTATTATACGATACACTGTAAACATTTTACGAATACACTGAGAGAAATTTTGAGTTAATATTTAATTCTTTTCTTTAAATTTCTATATATTTGTGGTTTAATCACGTTAAACCTCAATATTTTTGCCGTATCTACGATACTTTATTACAATTAGTCAACGACTAATTATAAAATCAGTGTATTTCTAATAAAGCACATTAATTTTCTTCAAGCATCTCGTGCTTTAAAGTACATTTTATTAATATTTTTGTGAAAAACTAACTTTTTTTGAATTTTCACACAAATTATTCGACATTACGTGTCACTTTATAGAAATTAAAGCATTTATTGCAAATTTTTCTGTATTTTTATATTTCTGCTTTATTTTTGGAACATCTTTTTAAAGATTTTCATAGTACAAATTGTTTTTCAAACAATTCTTTGAGAATTCTTGGTGTTTTTGCTAATTTTCCTGCAGTTTTCTAAAACAAAATACAGTTTTCCACGAAAACTTTAGACATTTTTCTAATTTTTTCTGAATTACGTTCATTTATTTGAAATAAAATGCCACTCACACCTCTAGATTTGTTCATCCGAGCTACTGATGCTTTGGTTAAGTTTGATGCCAACTTCAGTTCCCAACGGGACGATGAGCTCGATGTCTATATTTTAGAATTACAGGGAGCTGAGGTCAGAACGTTATGGGAAAAGGTGAAAACCGTTTTTGACAAGTGTCTTAATTATTTTGCAGAAGAAGACAGTTCAGGTGAGGACATCACTGCCGCAGACACTAAATACGATGTCGCATTTAGATGTTATTTAAAAGTATTAGCTTCCATAAATAGGAAGTTAGATGAACTTCGGGCTCCGCCTAAGTCATCGATGGCGACATCGTCTCAGGCTAGCGTAGGTAATAGGACTATATCTCGTTCCGAGATTAACCCCGTCAATCAGCCTACTCCTCGTTCCGAGGATAGAGCTTCGATTTTGGAGGCTTCGTCTCATTCGCCAATATCTTATAACTCATCACTCACATCCTGTGGTGGTGATAATTCTGGTCATAGGTTGAATTTACCGCCTTGTGACATAGAAATATTTAATGGCGACTTTCTTTCCTGGCCTACATTTAGAGACTTATTCTCGGCAGTGTATATTAACAATACTGGCATTAGTGACATTGAACGTCTATGTCATTTAAACAATAAGACCAGTGGCGACGCCCATGACATAGTGGCTAATTTTCACTTACCCACAAAAACTTTGGTCTTGCGTGGAAAGCTCTAAAACAAACGTATGACAATCCACGTATTTTGGTGAACCACCAACTTAAACTTTTATTTGACCTGCCAGTATTAGACAGTGAGACAAGTTTAGGTTTAAAGAAATTGCAAAGAGGCATAAATGGGTGCATTTCGGCCATGTCAAACTATGATGTGCCAACTGAAGGCTGGGACCCTATTCTAGTGTTCTTATGTCTTCAAAGGCTTCCCAAAAATAGTGTCACACTTTGGGAACAAAGTATTAAAGATAAGTCCGCCTTGTCTTCCTGGGAAGATTTGGATAAGTTTCTTACAGAACGCATCCAAACTCTTACCTGCCTTCGTGACATTAGAGGTATTGACAACGTCAAACCGCAAAGTAGTAAAAAAGTTCGTTCACATTTCACGAATGCTGGCACGAACCGATCCCCTACTTTCACACCTCGTAATTCACCTTCGACATCTAGGCCATCCCGAGCACCCTCTAATAAAACATGCATTTTATGTCCACGACAAATGCATCATATCGATCCTTACGAAATTCCATGTCATAATGTTGTTTTCCATATTTCTTCAAACCGTTTTTGGAACTAAAACCTTGTTTCAGCAAATCACATTTATCTTCTTAGAATACCAGATACCTTGTTCTATTGCCTATAGAACACACGAAAATTTCCTATAGTTTAAGATCACAAAACCCAAATATATTCTTCCACAAATACGAATAGAAAACCAAAATGCTTTCTCAGGAGAAGACCAAAGGGTCTTCTGAATTTTTTATTTCTCACGCAATGAGGGATGATCTTCTAAAAACAGACCAGAATACAGAAGGCGTTTTTCTATAAAAAAACTTCTTCAATAGAACATCACCAGAACATCTACAGAAAACGAGGAGGTCTTCTCCTATAAAAGAACAGTAGATCTTCTTCTATAGAAGAGCGGAAGGTCTTCTTCTATAGAAGAGTGGAAGGCCTTCTTCTATAGAAGAGCGGAAGGCCTTCTTCTATAGAAGAGCGGAAGGCCTTCTTCTATAGAAGAGCGGAAGGCCTTCTTCTATAGAAGAGCGGAAGGCCTTCTTCTATAGAAGAGCGGAAGGCCTTCTTCTATAGAAGAGCGGAAGGCCTTCTTCTATAGAAGAGCGGAAGGCCTTCTTCTATATAAGAGCGGAAAGTCTTCTTCAGTAGAAGAGCAGTAGGTCTTCTTCTGTAGAAGAGCAGTAGGTCTTCTTCTATAGAAGAACAGTAGGTCTTCTTCCATAGAAGACCAGACAGTCTTCTTCTATAGAAGATTGCAAGTTATTCTTCTATAGAAGACTGGCAGGTCTTCTTCTATAGAAAACTAGAAGTTATTCTTCTATAGAAAACTAGAAGGTCTTCTTCTATAGAAGACTAGAAGGTCTTCTTCTTCCATAGAACACCAGTAGGTCTTCTATAGACGACCAGTAAGTCTTCTTCTATAGAATACCAGTAGGTATTATTCTATAAAAGATTAGAAGGTCTGCTTTTTTCAGAAAAATAGAAACCTTCTTCCTCTATGGAATATAAGATGGACTTCTTCATAAAAGACCAGAGAGTCGTCTTCTAAGGATGACCAAAGTGGACCACTTGGTTTTTTCGAAGAGGAGAAGAATGTGTTCTTCTAAGATACCAGTTTGTCTTCTTTTAAGGAAGACTAGTAGATCTTATTTTTAAGAAGACAAGTAGGTTTTCTTCTATAGAAGACCAGTTGGTCTTCTTTCAAAGGAGACCAGTTAACATTCTTCCAAAGGATACTAGTTTGCCTTCTTCTAAATAAGACTAGTAGATCTTCTTCTTAATAGATAGAAGACCTGCTGGTCTTCTTCGAAAGTAGAGCAGTAGGTCTTCTTCTACAGAGGACTAAATTTTTTCTTTTATGAAATACCATTACGTCTTTCTTTATAGAATACCAAAAGGTCTACTTTTATAGAAGACCAGCAGGAGGTTTTTCTATAAAGGACCAATAGGCTTTCTTCCATAGATGAAGAGAAGCCCTTCTTCCAGGGAAGAGCAAATAGTCGTCTTCGATAGAAGACTAGACTATATAGACTATTGTTTGCGTTGCAAAATGAAAGTAGAGAAATAAAACACAAGATTATTAGAATTTTATTTTAATGCAGTCGTGGACTGATATTTTATTGATAATTGTTTGTAAAACAATTAAATTACCTTTTGTTGTTGTTGACGACGTAGTCGTTGTATTCCTTGCCAAGGCAAATAGGCGGATCGTATAATCCGATGTTTTTGCTGCGAAACAGTCGTTCCTTTGTTGTTTTTCCTCGTGAAGGAAGGAGACAGATCGTGAAATCCGGCTCGAAGGACCACAATGTATATTTTCAAAGTAATTGTGATTTATTCAATTTAAAATTTCCTCACGGGTCCTTTTTTATCCCTTCGTTACATTTTGTCCACTACTCATTTATACGTCTTTGTTTATTTCGTAGACAAAGACAAATGTAGTAACAAAATGTAACGAGTAGCTTTAAACCCCGCTTTGCGACATCTTAGCTTTTTTAATTCGCTAAGATTACTCGCTCATTGGTTCACGACCGAAAAGCATCACGATCCCCTACATCCTATAAAAAATATACAGTCCACTGCTCAGTGGGAAAAAATATTAATTTATTGTGTTTTTATTTTTCTCCCATCTCCTTTATTTTCATTTTGCTACGCAAACATTGGTCCAATCGAGCCGGATTATTTCAACAAAACTAACCCGTCTCTTTTTTCCTTTTACAAAGGCAATCATTGACTCCGTCGAGGACAACAACACCAACACAAAAGATCAACGATCACCAACATTTATTTTATTTATTTATCGAAATAAATTAATATCAGCAACACAGGTATGTACACATCTTTATTTATTTTACAAATAAATAGTGACATACCGTGATTCTCGTGTTGTGATAAATAATAATAAAAAAAACCGTCGGTCGTTTTACAGCGCGTCCGTCCGTCCATTTGCCGTCGGTAAATTTTATTTCAAAAACAATAAGTGTCAAATCCGTCACTCTATATTTTTGTTTACAACAAAATATACACACACACAATCACAGAGAATTTTGTTTCATTTCCATTTTAAATTATTTTTGTGTGTTTCACGCATTTCTTTTATTCTTTCATTTTTGATCATATTTGTATTTTGGTGTTTTGTTTTTCATTTATTTCTTCTTCTTTCTTCAAAACACCAAAATCATCACAAAAACAATTACCATATGTGAGAGTAATTGTCATCTCTGCTGATTGTTGACACCTTGTGACATATTTGACACTTACATATAAGTAACATATGATCATATTTATTAGGGGTGTTCACACTTCCTAATATTATCCAATAAATTGATCAAAATATTTTAGTGCCATTTTTGGGTATTTTTTGTGTTGAATCCTACGGATATCAACTTAAATTAAATTTAAATTGTGTGTTTCGACACTGTGCACCCTATATTCGGTCTTATTTATTAAAATATTATTATTTTTTTTATAAATAAAATATAATATATTATATATTTAATCAAAAATTATTTAATTTTTTATAAAATATTTTTGCTTTAATTTTTTTGTTGTTGTCCGCTACCGATTGAAAACGTGCATCCTACAGTCCGTGCACTCTACAGTCGGTTTTATTGAAATTTTTAATTTTTTTCGAATTTTTGATTTTTTTATTGAAAATTTTTGATATTTTTTCGTTGGCAATTGTTATCATCGATACTTTGCCATAGTTTGCAGGTATTATACGATACACTGTAAACATTTTACGAATACACTGAGAGAAATTTTGAGTTAATATTTAATTCTTTTCTTTAAATTTCTATATATTTGTGGTTTAATCACGTTAAACCTCAATATTTTTGCCGTATCTACGATACTTTATTACAATTAGTCAACGACTAATTATAAAATCAGTGTATTTCTAATAAAGCACATTAATTTTCTTCAAGCATCTCGTGCTTTAAAGTACATTTTATTAATATTTTTGTGAAAAACTAACTTTTTTTGAATTTTCACACAAATTATTCGACATTACGTGTCACTTTATAGAAATTAAAGCATTTATTGCAAATTTTTCTGTATTTTTATATTTCTGCTTTATTTTTGGAACATCTTTTTAAAGATTTTCATAGTACAAATTGTTTTTCAAACAATTCTTTGAGAATTCTTGGTGTTTTTGCTAATTTTCCTGCAGTTTTCTAAAACAAAATACAGTTTTCCACGAAAACTTTAGACATTTTTCTAATTTTTTCTGAATTACGTTCATTTATTTGAAATAAAATGCCACTCACACCTCTAGATTTGTTCATCCGAGCTACTGATGCTTTGGTTAAGTTTGATGCCAACTTCAGTTCCCAACGGGACGATGAGCTCGATGTCTATATTTTAGAATTACAGGGAGCTGAGGTCAGAACGTTATGGGAAAAGGTGAAAACCGTTTTTGACAAGTGTCTTAATTATTTTGCAGAAGAAGACAGTTCAGGTGAGGACATCACTGCCGCAGACACTAAATACGATGTCGCATTTAGATGTTATTTAAAAGTATTAGCTTCCATAAATAGGAAGTTAGATGAACTTCGGGCTCCGCCTAAGTCATCGATGGCGACATCGTCTCAGGCTAGCGTAGGTAATAGGACTATATCTCGTTCCGAGATTAACCCCGTCAATCAGCCTACTCCTCGTTCCGAGGATAGAGCTTCGATTTTGGAGGCTTCGTCTCATTCGCCAATATCTTATAACTCATCACTCACATCCTGTGGTGGTGATAATTCTGGTCATAGGTTGAATTTACCGCCTTGTGACATAGAAATATTTAATGGCGACTTTCTTTCCTGGCCTACATTTAGAGACTTATTCTCGGCAGTGTATATTAACAATACTGGCATTAGTGACATTGAACGTCTATGTCATTTAAACAATAAGACCAGTGGCGACGCCCATGACATAGTGGCTAATTTTCACTTACCCACAAAAACTTTGGTCTTGCGTGGAAAGCTCTAAAACAAACGTATGACAATCCACGTATTTTGGTGAACCACCAACTTAAACTTTTATTTGACCTGCCAGTATTAGACAGTGAGACAAGTTTAGGTTTAAAGAAATTGCAAAGAGGCATAAATGGGTGCATTTCGGCCATGTCAAACTATGATGTGCCAACTGAAGGCTGGGACCCTATTCTAGTGTTCTTATGTCTTCAAAGGCTTCCCAAAATAGTGTCACACTTTGGGAACAAAGTATTAAAGATAAGTCCGCCTTGTCTTCCTGGGAAGATTTGGATAAGTTTCTTACAGAACGCATCCAAACTCTTACCTGCCTTCGTGACATTAGAGGTATTGACAACGTCAAACCGCAAAGTAGTAAAAAAGTTCGTTCACATTTCACGAATGCTGGCACGAACCGATCCCCTACTTTCACACCTCGTAATTCACCTTCGACATCTAGGCCATCCCGAGCACCCTCTAATAAAACATGCATTTTATGTCCACGACAAATGCATCATATCAGAGCATGCCAAAAATTTCTAAAACTTTCAGTTCCTGAAAGAATTAACACTATTAGGCGAAATAATTGTTGTTTAAATTGTCTGTCTCCTAAACATTTAGTCAACCACTGCTGTAGTCCATACAATTGCAGTAAATGTAATAAAAGACATCACACTCTATTACATAGAGATCATTCCACGTCTTCGACTGCAGCAACTTCTGAAGTTAGGAACGTAGCTTCTTCTGATCAACCCTCCACTTCTTCCGGTCTAACTTCCAGCTCTGCTAATAGACAGGTATTTCATACCGCTCAAAGTCGAAATGTTCTATTAGGCACGGCAATGGTGAACATCGTTCACCAGGGTACCACGTACCCTGCCAGAGCATTAATTGACCCTGCTTCAGAAGCTTCTTTTATTACAGATCGCTTACAGCACATACTAGGCATCGCCTCAACTACAACTGTTGCTACAATTTCTGGCATTAATCAGACAGTTTCGACTACGTCGCGCAAGTTGTGTTCAATTTGTATAAGTTCTCCATTGGATGCTTCGCTTTCAATGGAAACGACTGCCCTGATTTTGTGAGGCAAATTATAAACGTACCACACGTCGGGATTCAGAGGGCAGGTACGTGGTCAGCCTTCCCCTCAAGACAGAGTTAGTTGGACAGGCAGACTTAGGATTTTCCCGAAATAATTGTTTACGACAATTTCTTCGGAATGAGGCATCTCTTCTTCGAAAGCCACAAATCAAGGCAGTCTACGACCAAGTGGTCAATGAGTATTTAGATTTGGACCATATGAGGCCAGTAGTTGCCGCGTTAACAAACTCTACGGTTTGTTACCTCCCCCACCATCCAGTAATAAATCCCGACAAGCAGACTACCAAGCTTCGAGTGGTTTTCAACGCCTCGAATAAAACTTCCAACGGGAAAAGTCTTAATGATATTTTACATGTGGGTCCCACTCTGCAATTAGACTTAGTATTCCTCATTCTTAGATGGAGATTATTTAAATTTGTATATAACTGCGACATCACACAGATGTATCGCCAAATTCGTGTCGATCCGGCACATACTCCACTACAGAGAATACTCTTCCGGGATTCTCCTCAAAAACCTGTTCAGGATTTTGAGTTGCAGACGGTGACATTCGGCGTAAATTGCGCCCCCTATTTAGCCATACGGACGCTTTTACAGTTAGCTGACGATACTGACGATGAATATCCTCTCGCTGCACACATACTACGTAGGTGCATGTACGTCGACGACGTGCTAACAGGATATCATGACTTGCGTACAGCTTTAAATTCTCGCGATCAATTAAGATCTGCTCTTTCGTCCGCTAAATTTGAGTTGAGGAAGTGGACAGCAAATGACCGTGCTATTTTGCAAAATCTTCCTACGGAAGATTTAATAGACGCCAAAGTTCTTTCTTTTGTGGAAGCTAGCAGTTCCAAGCCGTTAGGTATACGTTGGAATGCTCAGCTTGATTTGTTTTACTTTAGTGTGAATGCTCTCCCCACAAAAGCCCACTACACAAAACGAGAAACTTTGTCCACTATTGCCAAACTGTTCGATCCTTTAGGTTGGTTAGGCCCCGTAATTGTGACAGCTAAAATAGTTATGCAGAAGATCTGGACAGATAAAATCGGCTGGGATGATGCACTTCTGTCCACGACAGAACGTGATTGGCAAAATTTTGTGGATTGCTACCAGGATGTGAATTCCATTCAAGTTCCTCGGTGGGTCCATTATACGCCAAGTTGTTCCGCCGAACTTCATGTCTTTTCTGATGCCTCATAAAAGGCATACGCGGGGGTGATATATATTCGGATTATAACGCCGAATAAAGACATTTATACTCACCTCCTGACCTGCAAAACTAAGGTAGCCCCCCTAAAAACAATTTCCTTACCACGGTTGGAACTTTGCGGAGCCGTTTTGGCCTCCAAATTATTAAAAAATATTATAGATGAAATTGACATTTCATTTCAAAAAATTTATTGTTGGACTGATTCTACGATCGTCCTCTCCTGGCTCAACAAAAGTCCATCTACGTGGACGACATTTGTTGCCAACCGTGTTAGTAAAATTCAGGAGATAACAGACGTAGGTAATTGGCAACACGTGCGCTCTGAAAATAATCCCGCTGATTTAGGCAGCCGGGGGGTTTCGCCTTCCGAGCTTGCCTCCTCTAATCTTTGGTGGTATGGACCACATTGGCTACGCCAAAATAGTTCTCATTGGAATTTATCCAATTTTCCTCTGCTTGACACCGAAATTGAAATGCGTGCTGTCAAGACTCATGCCTCTTTCTTTAATAATTATTGTGACCCCTTAGAAGATTTCTCATCGTTAGATAGGGCTCTTCGAGTCCTCTCCTATGTTTTTAGATTTTTCCACCGGACTCATCCTGCTCATAGAGGTCAATACATTTACAATGAGAAGGCCCTTACCAGTTCAGAGATAAAAGCGGTTAGATTACGTCTGGCTATTTTATCTCAAAAAGTCCACTTTGCAGATGAGTACCAGTCTTTGTCAGAAAAGGTTCCCTTAAATGCAAAGAGTTCTCTTTTACCCTTAAATCCATTTCTGGATGAATTCGGGGTAATTAGGCTTAATGGACGCTTGTCGCAATCACCAACTCTGTCTTACACAGAAAGGCATCCCATTATTCTACCTCGCCAAAGTCGTTTCACGCACTTACTACTTCAATTCATACATGTTCTTTCCATCCACGGTGGAAATCAACTGATGTTACGCATCATTAGAATTGAATATTGGGTCCCACGACTCACATCACTAATTAAAACCACCATTACTAAATGTAAAACATGTTTCTTGGACAAAAACGGTCTTGCTCTCAGATAATGGCTGTTCTTCTTCCGGAGAGAACGGTATTATCTAGACCATTCACCACTACCGGTGTTGATTTTGCAGGTCCCTTTGATCTTAAATCATTTACAGGCCGTTTTGCTAAAATCACTAAAGGTTACGTCTGTGTTTTTGTCTGCTTTTCTACGAAAGCAATACATCTTGAGGCTACTTCTGATTTGTCTACGGCAACATTTTTAGCAGCTTTTCATCGCTTTATCTCCAGACGTGGTTGTCCAAAAACAATTTTCTCTGATAACGGCACCAACTTCGTTGGAGCTTCTAGGGAAATCGAAAATGACTTTAAAATAGTTCTTCGTGAAAGTCGTACTAACCTGTGTTCCACACTCCAGTATCAGGAACTTTCATGGCAATTTATTCCCGCTGGCGCCCCCCATATGGGTGGTCTATGGGAGGCCGCCGTAAAAAGTTTTAAGTGGCATTTTCGTAAGCAAGCTAAGAACTTCAAATTTACGTTTGAAGAACTTTCTACGATTCTTTCCAGAATCGAAGCTTGTTTAAATTCACGTCCTTTATGTCCCATAAATGACAACCCCCAAGATTTAGTAGCACTAACACCAGGACATTTTCTCATTGGAACCCCAATCCTTGCTCCTCCGGAGCCAGTAATTGACGAAGCGCCTTTGCATCTGGTAAATCGGTTTCGGAAACTTAAAGCTCTCACTCATCAACTCTGCCTACGGTGGAAGGATGAGTATTTGAAGAGCTTGCACAAAAGATACAAATGGAAGTTTCCGCAACGCGATCTTCAAAAAGGCGACTTAGTCGTAGTCAGGCTTGAAAATCTTCCTCCCACTTCGTGGAAATTAGGACGGATTATAGCGGTGCACCCGGGTTCTGATGGTCGAGTACGAGTCGCAGATATCCATACGGAAAATGGCACTATCCGACGGCCAATTGTAAAATTAATTGCGCTACCTTAATTGTCATAGTCCATGTTTTTCGATTCGTATTTGTATCCTCTATATTTTTTCGGGGAAAGAAAAAATTATAATTGATGGCCGCGAACGCGTCGCGAATTCTCGGGCCATGACAATTTAAAACGACCTACGGTTTTTGATGGTCATCCTGGCCAATAATTCCAATAACTCTCTCCTCATCGTTGTATTATTGCATCCTCTCTATTTTCACAGAAGATGGAAAATTTAGGAAAGATGGCTGCAACTCTACCCGACTATGAGGACGACGTCCCCATGTCTGATGAGGAAAGGGAGCTCGACGCCAGTACTACCCCCATCTCCGATGAGCCAATGGTATTTGGGCCCCCTGAAACTGCTCCTCCCTCGGAGGAAAACCCAATTTCAAAAAATCCGTCTACGACGGTCCCTGAAGCTCCTTCAGGAGAAACTGTGGTCACGCCACCTTCTTCGGCACCCTGCCGAAGTAACCAGGGCTCGAACAAGGCATGCGTTCTTTGCGACGGTAAACATCACCTACGTGATTGTAAAGAGTTTCAGGTGATGCGCATTGAGAGAAGGCTTCGAACCGTCGCTCTTCACAGATGCTGCGGCAATTGTTTGGCGTCAACGCATTCTCTCCGAGATTGCAACAGTCGGCGTTGTTGCACTATTTGCAACAAGCAGCATCATACTTTGCTACATCAGCCTTCTTCCAACCCGCCATCGCGCTCACCCGCTCTAATCCAAACCAACAACTCCAAACCGTCCAAAAACTACGCAAGCGTAGATCTTCGAAACGTCCGTCCGCTAATACTTCCCAACCTCCAATCTATGGTCCCAGTATCGCTCCCCGACATAATGCGGCACATTTGGCTCAACCCCGGCCTGTATCTGCCATCCAGTCTGTAGCCACGCTTGGACCTACGCTGGTGGTACAGGTCATTTTGGCCAACCACCGGATACCAGTCAGAGCACTTCTGGACCCATGTGCAGGCCACAGTTTGATTTGTCGGTCTTTGGCCGACAGCCTCGGACTATGTCCTGTGATTGTGGGTCCAGAAAGATTCTGTCAGTTGTCCGTTGCATCTTCTTACGATGGTACGCAACGCATTTCTTTGTCGGCGCGAGTGATAAACCTGGCGCACCTAATTTCTCCTTCGGAGTCTGTGTCCGAGGGTCTAAAATATCATTATGCTGGCCTGCAACTTGCCGATCCTCGGTTCTACGAAACAGCTGCAGTCAGTTGATTTTAGGCCCAGAAGTCTACCATAAGGTAATGAAGCCTCAAACCTATTCTAGCCCTGGTTTCCCATGGGCCCAGATCACCATTTTTGGCTGGGTAATATCGGGCCCATGTAATATCTAAAACCATGTGAGGGGCAATCTTCAATTGCCTCTGGCTCTACGAGCCCTCGTCACAAGACTCTACGAGTCACTTGTTGAAAAAAAAAGTTAACGGATCTGGTCTCTACGAGCCATTTAACGATCCTTGCTCTACGAGCAAAAACTTTGTAATAATTTTGTTTTTTGAAAAAAGTAAAACAAAAAAAAAAAAAAAAATGTAAATAAATAAGAGAAAAAAATGTACACATATATATCTTTTTTTCATAATTTTGCAACAGCAGGATGTTGCAACGCGGGCGGCAATGTATATTTTCAAAGTAATTGTGATTTATTCAATTTAAAATTTCCTCACGGGTCCTTTTTTATCCCTTCGTTACATTTTGTCCACTACTCATTTATACGTCTTTGTTTATTTCGTAGACAAAGACAAATGTAGTAACAAAATGTAACGAGTAGCTTTAAACCCCGCTTTGCGACATCTTAGCTTTTTTAATTCGCTAAGATTACTCGCTCATTGGTTCACGACCGAAAAGCATCACGATCCCCAACATTCTATAAAAAATATACAGTCCACTGCTCAGTGGGAAAAAATATTAATTTATTGTGTTTTTATTTTTCTCCCATCTCCTTTATTTTCATTTTGCTACGCAAACACTATAATAAATAGACTTTTCTAGAAGACCAGAAGGACCAGAAGGAAATAAGGCCTTCTTCCAGAAAAATACCAGAAGGTATTTTTTACCGATGACCACTCTTCCATAGTACACCCGAAGGTTTTCTTTCATAAATATCAGTAGGACTTTTTCCGGAGAAGATCAATTGGAGATTGGAGGAGAAAATATTTCTTCATAAAAGACAAAAATTTTAGGTTACAGAGAAGCAAAGATTATTTTTCTATAGAAAACAATACGTCGGGCTACGCTACCAGTATCACGGCAACGAGCGATGCACATTTAAATGCTAGTGTGGTCTAACGATAGTCACTTGTGGTTTTCCAGCCAAATATAAATAAATCACACTATCACGCTTGAATTCCATTACGAGTAATTTTTCTCAAAAAATTCAAACTAAAATGCTTATGTGCGCTGTTTACAAGCATACTGGATTAATTTAATGAACTGTCACTGGATAATTTTGACAGCTGTCGGACGACTGACTTTGCGGTTGCGGTTTTTTCATCTCACTATAAGGAAGACTATAATAGACCTCTAGGTCTTCTTCAAAGGGGACAAGACGTTTTTCTTCTGTACAAGACCAGTAGATCTTCTTCTATAGAATACCAGTAGATCATTTTCTATAGAAGACGAGAGATCTTCATCTTATAAGGCCAGAGTGTCCTCTTCTATAGAAGACCAGGGTGTCCTCTTCTATAGAAGACCAGGGTGTCGTCTTCTCAAAATACCGAATGGAATTTCATCTATAGAAGACAAGAAGTATTCTTCTGTAGAAGACTAAAAAGTATTTTCCATGGAATAGAAGAAGGTGTTTTTCTAAAGAAGCCCAGTTGGTCTTCTTCTAAAGAAGACTAATAGGCCTTCTTCTAAGTTAAATTTAAAAATGCCTGTAAGTCTTCTTCGAAGGAGAAAGGTAGGTTGTCTTCTACACAAGACAAGAAGTTTTTATTCTATAGTAAGTCTTCGTCTATAGAACACCAGAAAGTATTCTTTTGGTAAAGATCATAAGAAGGAAGATAAGTCGATCATTTTTTTTTAAAGAAAAAAAGGTCTTCTCTTAGGGCTGGCAATTTGTTTTGCTATATTAGACCAAAAGCTTTTTTAAGGAAGTTTCAAGGACTTATTCGGTAGAAATCTATAGAAGAGCAGAAGAAGATCATCTTCCAGAGAAGATCAAAAAAGGAGAGAGAAGGTCCTCTTCTATAGAGGAGAAGCTGGTGTTTTACTAAACAAGACCAGAAGTATTCTTCTAAGGAGACAAGTTGGTCTTCCTTTAAAGTAGGCGAGGAGGCCAGTTCTTCTTCTATAGAAGACCAGAAGAAGGGCTCATTCTTCATTAGAATACCAGAATGTCTTCTTCTATAGAAAACAGAAGGTATTTGTTAAAGAACACCAAAAGATCATCCTCCATAGAAGACAAATTTGGTTTCTTCCAAGGACTAAGTGGTCGTATTCCAAACAAAACCCACCTTCTTTTTCCTGAGTACAGCAGATTTTTTTTTTTTTTTTTTGAGAAAATCATTTGACTATGGATGACCTGCTACGGCTATATCTCTTGCTATAGACGATCCGAGTTGGATAGCCTTCTTCCAGAGAAAAAAAGATATTCTTCCAGAGTACTCACGAAGAATGAATATAAGTAGGACATTTTCCTAAGAAAATAAATTGGTCTTCTCCATAATTGATAAAAAAAAAAGTATTTTTCCCGCCGAGACAGAGATTTTCTATCTCAAAATCTTTCTTTATAAATAACCAGCAATTTTAAGCTACAGAAAAGAAAAGTCTTCTTCATATGGTTTTTTTAGGTGGGACCCTTAGGTATTTATAAGCAGAAGAACAGATAGTCTTGGTCCACATATGGCTTAAATGCAGTCTCTCCATAATGAACCAGGTTGTTTTGTTTCGTACAAACATTTCATTCATAGAAGTTCCAAAACATCTTACTCGGTAGAAACTGGATGATAGGACTGGTGCTTTCTTCGTACATGTAAGACTAGAAAATCCTCTTTCACAGATTTCCAGGACGTTTCCTTCAATAAATGTCCAGTAGATATTTTCTCTGTCTTAGAAAACCAAAGGTGATTCTTCCGTAGAAAAGAATGTACTGAATATCATACTACTTTCCTTCACAAAACTTCTGATGACTCATTGCACATAGGACTGAAAAGCATATTCCACAATTGGGAATCAAATTAAAAACTTCTAGTGTATTTTATATATTTCTTTACGATTCTTAATTTTTTTCTGAAGCAAGGAGACGTGGTATATGTTCTCAACTTTATCACAATTTAATTTCTCATTACCAAGTTTGCTCCGGCCTTTCCACTTCATCAAGTTTTGCCTTGAATATGTAATGTTTCCGAAAAAAAAAGTATTCCCAACCAAATATTTCAAATTGGGACATTGGTGATTCTATTGTTCGACTAAAAAAAGGTAGTCAAATTCCATTTAACGTAATCATCAAAATGTTATTATAATGACGAAAAAACACAGACACACATACATATACACCAGAGCGAAGCAAAAGTGGAGGGAGTAATAAAACACCCAGCAGAAATTTGCATAAAAATGAATTTTTCAACCGCTGCCATCACTCATATCCACAGAGGCAGCAGTCAGTCAGACAGGCAGGCAGGCAAGCAGACAGACTGCCGAGCGCCAGTAACTTAATAAAGGAACACACTTGGCAAACACACACACTTGTTCGTACTACATCATTGGAGTTTCGGTATTCGTATAAATCCTGATGTATTCATTAATCTTTCACCACCAACCAACCAACCAACCAACCATTTGTGCATAATTTTCATATTGTATCGTTATAAATTTTTGGAAAAGTTTCACTTAGAACGCTAGCATGACACATATTCACATACACACACACTCTCTTACATTCGTTGTAACACCACATTGATGTAAAACAGTGTCTGGAACATGGCCATGGACACATTTCAATCATTAGAATAAAGGACTTGTTGAGAAACGTAAGGTGGGAGGCAACAGTCACCCTCTGCAAAATTTCTGACAAATAATTAAAGATAAAGAAGTGAAATTATTCCGATTCATAGCATTTAGCGCCCAGATGACTTCGCCAGAATAAATATACAAAATTACGTATTATTCAAAATTTTAAAGTGAATGTGAATTAATATTGCTTTAACACAAGGTTGCAAAAAAAACCAGTAAAGAATGTCCTAAAGCTGGGCGGGGCCACTTTGCTAATTTAGTAGAGCTCCACATAACAATTAAAAGCTGTTATGGGAGAATTCAAATCATTATATAATTATAATTTAAAGCTGAAAGAACTAAATATGCCGAAGCATTTGTATCTTTTAAATTCGGACTTGTATTGCCCATTTGGTGCAAAATTAATTTGAAATCAGATATAGATATATTGAGAACTATATCCAAATCCGAACCGATCTCGATAAAATTTGGCAGATATTTCTGAGCTGTATTTGATATATTTCCCTGAATATCGTTGTTATGGAGTGCATATTACGATTGTGAGTAACAAAAACAACAAATCGGATGAACAATATATATGGGAGCTATAGCTATATCTGATGGGAGATATAGCTATATCTGAACCGATCTTCACCAAATTTGGCATACTACCTTCTATATTCAATTCAGTCGTATGTGCCAAATTCCATCCTATTTGGGCAAATATTAGACGTTTTGTGCACAATAAAAGCCAATCGGGCGAAGATATATATGGGAGCTATATCCAAATCTGAACCGATATCGATAAAATTTAGCAAAGGTATTTCTGAGCTCTATTTGATATATTTCCCTAAATATTGTTGTTACAGAGTGCATATTACGGCTGCGAAGGACAAAAATAACAAATCGGATGAACAATATATATGGGAGCTATAGCTATATCTGAACCGATCTTCACCAAATTTGGCATACTACCTTCTAGACTCAATTTGGTCGTATGTGCCAAATTCCATCCCATTTGGGCAACAATAAAAAGCAAATCTGAAGATATATATGGGAGCTATATCTAAATTTTTACCGATTATCTCCAATTTCAATAGGGTTCGTCCTTGGGCCAAACGAATGTTGTTTGGAAAATTTCATCTCAATCGGATAATAAATGCGACCTGCATTTTGTTTACAAGAATACATGGACTGACGGACGGACGGACTGACATGCGTAAATCAACTCAGAAAGTGATTCCATGGAGATCCTCAAAAGTAACTATGGGTCTATCTCGCTTCCTTCTCCATTTTACAAACAAATGCACAAAGACATAATTCCCTGACAACCTTGTGGTGTAGGGTATAAAAACAAGTAAGCAGAGGCTATAGTCGTGTGGGGTCGACCATGAGATACCCTACAACACTAAAATATGTTGGAAGCCCACTTAGGTCCAAATCCATTTTGGAAGATTTCGTTTTTGAAATAATGTCATACAGCCCTGCAAAAGTGTCATATTTAGTTTTTGACTGGGGGCGTTTTTGGCCTATATTTACGTTCTCTGTAGTGCTAATAGGGAATCAACACAATTTCACACGATAGTTGTGATCAATTTTTATAGTCCAATAGTCATTCCAAATTCTAGACTTCTCTCGTTATGAAAAATACCGTGTTGGTTGGTTTTCAATTCCAATCTGTGGAGGGAATGCAAGATACGCAAAATTGAAACATTTTTGGTCCACTTGAACACCTAAATTTACACCTTCAAATACAATATTCTTCAATTCTCACCCTACCCCAATGGAAACTTTTGAGAAGATCGGACTAT
This sequence comes from Musca domestica, assembly GCF_030504385.1. NCBI lineage: Eukaryota > Metazoa > Arthropoda > Insecta > Diptera > Muscidae > Musca > Musca domestica. Next base: position 47,116 of record NW_026712228.1, on the reverse strand, counting down.
AATTGGACCTTTATATAATACCCTCTATATATAGTATTGTGGGGTGTAAAGAAAAACTACTAAATGTGCAATACAAAATTGTAAGTAAAATTGAAAAATCGCATGCGATAAAAAATATGACGAAAAATAAAAAGAGTATCAAACAAGTAAGCAAAGGCTATAGTCGTGCGGGGCCGACCATGTGATACCCTACAACACTACAATTGGTTCGAAGTCCCCTTATGTCCAAATCCATTTTGGAAGATTTCGTTCTTGAAAAAATGTCAACAATAATGCCCTTGTCCTTAACTATCTTCTGGTGCGAAATTCCGTGTCATTAGTTTTCAGTGTGGTCTATAGAGCGACTACAAAATTAGAAATTTTTTAATTTTTTAGTCCATTCGAACCCCTGAATGAACATCTTAAGAACAATAGGCTCTAATTCTGACCCTGACCCTACCGCCATACAAAATTTTGTGAGGATCGGACGATAATTGCGACATGCATATAATACCCTCAAAACGTAGTGTTGCGGAGTGTAACAATTTAAAAAATTTACAATTAAAATTTGGAAGCCAAATTGGAAAAATCGCATGCGATAAAAAATTTTACAAAGATTGATAAAATGGAACAAAAGTTATAAACTATTTTATTGCAAAATTTTTCCGCGAATTTCCTAGATTTTATCCATTTCTGGCAAGGGACCATTCCGAATTGATGAGAATTGTGAAAATCGGCTCAGCGTTTCTTGACTTATAACCAGAATAAATAAGATCTATTCTATTACATATATATTGTACTTATTTTGCTATATATCCGATTTCTTTGCTATCAGTATCACTTTAATGATCACAAGTGACCTTTTAATGTATTTGTGATATGGCTGGGATTAAAAAAATTTTTATCCGATTGAGATGAAAATTTCCAAATAATATTTGGTTGGCCTAAGGGCGAACCCTATTGAAATTTTTGAGAATCGAAATTTGTGAGAAATTTAGATATAAGAGCCAAACATATCTTCAACCGATTTCGGGTTAATTGTATACTAAATGGTCAACATGAGTTCAAATAACCTGAATTTTGGTGTTTAAGTCCTTTACATGAGTAACATGCATTCCACAACAACGATATTTGATACCGGACATCAGATACAGCTCGAAAATACCAATGCCAAATTTTATCGAAATAGGTTCAATTTTTATGCAGCTTCCATATATAGGGTGAGATAAAAAAAAACTGCAACAAAGTCAAACGACATAGTTTTTACGTTTTTATTCTAAATTTTATTGAATGAAAACAAAAAGTGTCGGAATAGAATCACATTTTAGAATAAGTTTAGATTTATCCAAATTGGCCACCTTTGGCACGAATTATGGCCATCAAACGACCAATAAAACCGTCACACGCTGCCCGAATGTTGCTCTGCGGCACATTCCCATTCCCGGCGAAGTGCTTGTTTGAGGTGATCGAAACTTTGGTATTTTTTAGTGCCAAACTTGCTTTCCAAAATACTCCAGACACAATAGTCCTACGGATTGGTATCCGAAGATTTTGGTGGCTTTTGTGCGCTGGATATGAAGCGAGGAACCTCATTTTGTAACCATTCTTGGGTAGCGCGTGCTGAGTGCGATGGTGCTGAGTCCTGTTGGAATGTCCAAGATCTGCGGCCAAAATGTTTGGTAGCCAAGACTTTAATACACCCTCCAGAATATTTTTGCGCTTATATTCGGCATTTATTCTGATACCACGGTCGATTAATGCAAGCGGAGAGCGACAATCGGCTGTTATGGCGGCCCACACCATCACCATGGCCGGCGCTTGAGTTCAGGTGGCCAACCGAAGGTGCAAATTTTCAGCTGACCTCTTAGGCAAGTAAACACGATCATTTGATTTATTTACAAATTGCTGGACAACGAATGTTTTCCCATTGGAGAAACCCAAATTCGACAGTTCACCACTTTCGGCCAAGCGAAGCAACTCTTTAGCTCTTTTTAGTTTATTGTCTTTCTGTTGCGGTATGAGTTCTTGCACTTTTTGGAATGTCAATAACTTTACCCCGAGCTATGTTCAGCTCATGAGCCATTTTCACTCATGAGCTTTTTTACTTTTCGGACCATTTCTGCTGATGTTGCTGTTTACTTCCGTCCACTTCCGTCCTTGACGGCTACCCTACCAGCAACACGGTAACGAGCGATGGTACGAGACACAAAAGATTTGTTCACATTTAAATGCAGGAACGATAGCCAATTGTGCTTTTCCAGCCAAATTAATGAAATCACTCTATCACCCTTGAATTCCATCGCGAATAACTTTTTTTCTGGAAAATTCTCACCAAAATGTTTTTGTACCCTTGTAAACAATATAATGAGCTGTCACAGGAATAATTTTAACAGCTGTCGGAGTAGTGGCTTAGAAATGACAGCAGTCTGAAGTTGGTTGCAGTTTTTTCGTCTCACCCTGTATGTATTCTTGATCAGCATAAAATTCTATGTCGATTTAACGATGTCGCCTGTCTGTCCGTCCGTAAGTCGGTACTAATACTCCGAACGAAATAAAGTAGGTTGATAAAACTCAAATGAATATTATGTCTGCAAAACTTTTGGTATTGAAAATGTAGGTCCACGTTTTGGTATAGCCCCTTCATAATGATACCTCCTTAGTTTTGGTATTTTGGTGATTCAAATGACATTATTCACCAGAACTGTTTCAAATTTGGTATTTGAAGTTCGTAATGGAAACTGCAGGACATGACGGAAAATTATCTGTGCAGGTCCACGCGTTCGTATAGCCCCATATAACGGTATCTCCCGATATGCGGTATTTTGATGATTTCAGCGACAATGTTCACCGGAATTGTTTCATATTTGTTATTTGAAGTTCGTAATAGATACTACAGCCTAAGACAGAAAATTGTCTGTGCTGGTCCACGTTTTGGTATAGCTCCCATATACTAGTACCTCTCTATTTTCGATATTTTTATGACTGAGCTACAATATTCACCGATTTGTTTTTCCAATTTTCGAATTTAAATTTCGTGATGGCTTTTGACAAAAGTTACCGATACAGATCCACGTCGTCGTATAGTCCCTAATGTAACGGCTACATGTGGTATTTTTAAGATTTTAACAGAATTTTTAACGGATTTAATTTTTTTGAAGATGCCAAATCCGTTTTAAGTCTTTTTAATTGTTCCGTTTAAAGTTTGGTTAAAATATTTAAAAAAAAGAACCAATCCTTATTGGCTCGATTGAGGATTTAAATTTTCGACCAAAATTATCCTAAACCTATTTGTATCTGCAATACTGCCGATGACACTATATACCATAAATGCGCGTATTAAATGTGGAAAAGGGGGGAATTTGCCCCCTCTATATAGGACACTTTTCTATGTAACCTTTCAAAATTCCGATACAGGTGTCTTCTTTTTAGCCTTACTTTCAAAATTTCGTGTTGTCGGGTGGTATTAGAGTGTCCATGTTCGTTTTTTTGTGGTCGAGAATTACGTCCAAAGCGATAAGAGATATAAAACCGATGACGCGTACTTTTCATAGACTTAGGCCTTAAGGATTTTAAAATTCAATTAAAGCCAGATTTCAATCAGACCTATCATCCTCAACATCGTCTATTTGTTGATTGAGTCTTTGAAATGCATGAAAATGATCTGGAATCATATCGAAAAGTCGTCTTGATTGATTATGTCCATTTCCAGATCGGTATGCGGGGCTTGGAAATCCCAAGAGCTATTGTGGATAAGTCCTCAGAAGTCCGTTAGCATATGACTGTTTGACTCTGCTTATGGGAATTGCAACTTACTTTTTGAAAACTTATGTTAGATTAACAGTTTCGATGAGTGACTTTATGATCGGAGTAGGATGTAATACTGAAAAACGGAATAATTTTGATAAATTTTGATTTGACCTTAGTATAAAAAACCATACACTATTTGCTGCGAACTTGAAAAATTATATGTATCGATCATATCAACCCATGTGGTTATTACGCAACACGCTTTGTGTGTGAATGTCCTTCTATTAATTTATTTGTTTCAAACTTGCCATACACTTTAGGATATTAACATTAAACTTAATTCCCAATTTCCAATATGCAAAAAATCCCCGACAGCAATAACGAAAAAAAATGTTCCCAAAAATAAATAAAACGACATGAAAAGGATCCCCCAACTCCTTGCAGAAAAAAAAAACAAAAACTCCCCCGAAAATAAAACGAAGTTAAAGTAGATTCATAAACCAAAAGTTTGATAAACAATTTTACTCTTCAAAAAACAATCAGTGAAGTGTGAAATGCTTAACTTTTTTTTGTCTTCTGCTCATCCTCCAGACAAATCCTGTCTCGTTGGCAAAACGAATGAGTGGCAGAATAAAATGGGTGGGGTAAGGACTATCTGCATGTCTTGTTGGTGTTGGCACGTCTTACATTTTTACATTTTCAAATAAATTCAAACCGGATATATGGTTTTGCAATATTCCAACAGAAACCTATAGGGGCCATTAGATGTGAGGTAGTGTCGTAGGCAGAGTATGAAATCACACACACACATTGACACGAATGTATTTATACAAACTTCCACATATGCAAAGAAGAAGCAGAAGAAAGAATAATCCTCAGAGACTGGTAAGGAACTCAACTTGCTTGGAAACAATCAAATTCAACTCACTCTAACTCTGACATATGGGATGATACAACGAACGTACTGCGGCAATAGAGTCATCACAGCGCTCTTTGTCTGTCAGTTAAAGAGAATAAAGTATGAAACGAACAGGCACGCACACACACACGCTCACAACTTGGCAATTGGGAATGTGGTTTTGTGTGGTGTGGTGTGTGAATGCTGGGGTGTTGATGTAATAATGTCTTCATTTCGCCAGCGTTTGGCTGGAAGAATAATAAACCAGGAAGAAGCTAAGCACACTTGCAACTTTCTTTTTCTTCTTCTTTTTTCTTTTGCTTTGTTTTCATTTGTTTCTCATTGCGGATATGTTCATGTATAATTTAATCACGCATTATGAAAATAATGTTAACAAGTTGTGGAAAGTCATTAAAAAAAGTTTGCGCCTCGGCTTCCGGTTTTCTGGCAATGTCTAATTGTACGTTTGACTGTTTGCTTACAAATTATAAATGAATTTTATGGAATGGTATTTAACAATTTCTGAATTTTTCTTGGGCTCAATATTAACTTCGTGCAAACAACATAGGCATAACCAAGAAATTAATTATTTAAAGCCCCTAATGGATTTGTTCGAATTGAAATTGTGGCAGACATTTAAATTTTAATTTAAAAATTATTTAAAGGGTAATTTGAAATTTGCTGAAATTAAGGATTTCCCTGAAGACTTCACATATTTTAGAATTTTTCCAAATATTTGAGGAAGAAAGAGTTAGCCGTGTAGAAGGATCTGACAAGTGGGGTGAAGATTTTTAATTGATTTTAATTTAAACTAAAGCAAGCCAGCTTAACTTTCCTAAAATTTGAAGCTCCATTATATGGCGGCTAGTTAACGTATAATTTCAAATTACAGCTGGTTTGGTTGGAAGTTGGACCAAAACCATCAAACTACCGAAAAATTGAATAATTTGGCCGATGCTCCTTGAAAAAAATATTCTTAAAAATCTACTTTTTTTTTAAGCGGTGGATTTATAAAATATCCATATCTATTGTATATGGGGGTCCATCTTTGTTGGCCATTGGTTCTGGCACAAATATTTTTATACCCTTATATTTTATACCCTTAACTCATCGAAATAATAATTTTAGACTTAACAAAGTACATATATTCTTGAACAGCGTAAGAATCTAAGACGATTGAGCCTTGTCCGACCGTCTGTTGTAATCACGCTACAGTCAAAACGAATTAAGATAGGAAGCTAAAATTTTGCACAGGTCACTCTTTTGTCTGCAGGCAGGTCAAGCTCGAAGATGGGCTATATCGGTCCATCGTATAGCCGCCATATAACGGTACCCCCCGATATTCGGTATTTTGATGATTTTAACCACACTTTTCAATTGAATTGTCTGAAATTCTACACAAAGAGTTTTTTGTGAGTACTTTACCCCTGGAAGAGAATTATCTACATACCTCCGATATTCGGTATTTTGATGATTTTAGCCACATTTTTCAATCAAATGGTCTGAAATTCCCCACAAGGAGTTCCTTGTGGGTACTTTACCACTAGAAAGGATATCGTATAGCCCCATATAACGGTACCCCCGAAATTCTGTATTTTGATGATTTTAGACACATTTTGCATTGAAGTTGTCTGAAATTCTTCACAAGGAGTTCTCTGTGAGTGCTTTGGATTTTATTTTATTATTATTTTTTTTTTGTTTTGAACATTTCTTAATGCATTCCATGTTAACTGGTTTACTGGCACATTTCAAAAAAAAAAAAAAAAAAAAAAAAAATCCTAAAGTCGTGCAGGGCCGACCTTGTGATACCCTACAACCTTACAATATGTTACAAGCCCCTTTATGTCCATATAGATTCTGGAAGACTTCGTTTTTGAAAGTATGTCGTAGAACACTGCCCAGATATTACCTTTGACCAGGGACATTTACCCAATATTTACGCACTCCGTCGTCTTGTTAGTTGTTGTGGTCTTTTTACAGCTAAGTATAATCCATTGGTCATCCAAATGCTAGACTCCCTCCCTGTCCTTAACATGCAAAATTCCGTGTCGATTGGCTTCAATTATGTGATCAGAAAAATGTTTCTCTATTTGCTTCATTTCAACCCCTAAATATTTTGCGATCATCTCCAAATGCAAGAGGCCCCTTTGTACCTCACAATTTAGATTCATCTCTATGATTTGCTTGTCTATGATATATGTTTGCTATATGGCTATATTCGTCAACGAAATCAGCATAAAAAGCCAGAAGTTCGCCTTTTATGTATTTCGGATATCGCCTATCATAGCTAAACTCTAACTTCATGCGAGACTTCGTATCCTTTGGTTTGTATTTGTGACCTGCTCCAAAATCAGGAACATTTTCAGTTGTTGGTCCATTTCAAATAATTTGCGGACATCTTTGAAAACAATAGGCCTAACCATTCTGAGCCTAACCCCACCCCTGAGAAAATTTTCGTGGGGATCGGACGTTTATTGCTATCTGTATATTATAACCCCAACTTTTGTTGCAAGATGAAAAAATGTTTCAAAATGTACACTTTAATATTATAAGTCAAAATAAAAAAATCGCATGCGATAAAAATATAAAAAAATATTACAAAATACTACAAAATCTACATTTACATCATTATTGACATCTTTTTTGCGATTTTTTTAGATTTTATACTTTTATGCCAAGAGGGCATGAACCGAATTTGATAAAATTTAATGGATACTACAGCCTGTGACAGAAAATTGTCTATGCAGGTCCACGTCTTCGTATAGCCCCCACATACCAGTACCTCCCTATATTCGGTATTTTGATGAGTTTATTTACAATACCCACCCAATTTTTTTGAGATTTGAAGTCGTATTTGAAGTTCATAATAGATGTTACAGCCTGTGACAGAAAATTGTCTATGCTAGTTCAGATCTTCGCACAGCTCCGATATAACGCTACCTCCCTAAATACGATATTTTGATGATTTTAGCTATATTATTCACCGTTTATTTCAAGTTTCGAATTTGAATATGGAAATGACTCATGACAAACAATACCCATGACAGATTTTATATACACATATCTACTGATCGATTACTGATATAGTGTCCAAATTTGGAATGCGTAACGGAATTGAGCCGATTTCAAGATAATTTGGCAAATACATTTTTGTTTCAAATTCCGTTACGCATTCCAAATTTGGACACCACATCAGTAATCGATCAGTAGATATGTGTATATAAAATCTAAATTTTTGGGAAGTACTTCCGATTCTGATGCTATATCTTCAGTTCCAAGTAGAATTTAAAACAAGTTAAAATGCAGTAAGTTTGGCCGGGCCGAACTTTGAATACCCTCCACCATTTGCAACGAATTTTGAAATAAAATCCTTAAGAAATTCTGTTAAAATTTTAAAAATACCGAATATAGCCGTTATATTGGTGTCTACGACTTGGACCTACATGGGTATTGTTTGTCATGAGTCATTTCCATATTCAAATTCGAAACTTGAAATAAACGGTGAATAATATAGCTAAAATCATCAAAATATCGTATTTAGGGAGGTAGCGTTATATCGGAGCTGTGCGAAGATCTGAACTAGCATAGACAATTTTCGGTCACAGGCTGTAACATCTATTACGAACTTCAAATACGACTTCAAATCTCAAAAAATTTGGGTGGGTATTGTAAATAAACTCATCAAAATACCGAATATAGGGAGGTACTGGTATGTGGGGGCTAAACGAAGACGTGGACCTGCATAGACAATTTTCTGTCACAGGCTGTAGTATCCATTACGAACTTAAAATACCAAATTTGAAATAATTCCGGTTAATAATGTCGCTAAAATCATCAAAATACCGAATATAGGGAGGTACCGATATATGGAGGCTATATGAAGACGTGGACCTGCATATATAATTTTCTGTCATAGACTGTAGTATTCATTTCGAACTTCAAATACCAAAGTTGAAACAATTCCGGTGAATAATGTCTCAAAAATCATTAAAATACCGAATATCGGGAGGTACCGTTATATGGGGGCTATACGAAGACGTGGACCTGCATAGATAATTTTCTGTCATAGGCTGTAGTATCCATTTCGAACTTCAAATACCAAAGTTGAAACTATTCCGGTGAATAATGTCGCCAAAAATTATCAAAATATAAAAGTATATACGGAGGTACCGTTATATCGTAGATGTGCGAAGACCTGAACCAGCAAATACAATTTTCTGTCACAGGCTGTAGCATCTATTACGAACTTCAAATACGACATCTCAAACAATTTCGGTGGGTATTGTACCTAAACTCATCAAAATACCGAATATAGGGAGGTACCTTTATATGGGGGCTATACGAAGGCGCGGACCTGCACAGACAAGTTTCTGTCATAAACTGTACTATTCTTTTGGAACTTCAAATATCAAAGTTGAAACAATTCCGGTGAATAATGTCGCTAAAATCATAAAAACAGCGAATATTGGGAGGTACCGTTATAAGGGGGCTATACGAAGGCGTGGACCTGCACAAACAATTTTCTGTCTTATGCTGTGGTATCCATTTCGGACTGCAAATACCAAATTTGAAACAATTCCGGTGAATAATGTCGCCAAAAATTATGAAAATACCGAATATTCGGGGGGTACCGTTATATGGAGGCTATATGAAGACCTTGACCTGCTTAAATTATTTGCTGTCACAGGCTGTAGCATTCATTACGAACTTCAAATACGATATCTCAAACAATTTCTGTCAGTATTTTATCTAAAATCGTCAAAATACCGAATATCGGGAGGGACCAGTACCGGAACCAGTTTTTTAAATTGTACTCCTTTTGTGAGGCCTCAGAAAATATTAAATTCTTTAAAATTGTTTACTCCTTTTATTCCAATTATAACTCACTTTTACAACAATTAGTAATTTATAATATTTTTATTGCTCAAATAAAAAAAACTTTTATCTTTAATTATTCATAACAATATTTTTTATTAATAAATTGTAGATCCTAGAGTACCACACCCACAACTTTATAAAGACCTCCCAAATGTATGCTCGACAATAAGAACACGAACAACAACATCTCTCCAAATAACCATGGAGTAGTAAATTTTTCTAGATTTATTGCCTGGTTATTAAATTTGAATTTTAAACCATAATAACTTATCATTTGTTTGGATAATATTTTCCAGAGAATTTTTATGGCCCATTAAAATCTGCAAGCACATCATCTCCCCCAAATCCCCACACCACCACAGAATTCTTCCACAATGACTTTTGTGACAGGCAGCACTGTGGCAAAACCAGTTGAAAAAAACACACATTTTGCAATTAAAACTTGAATCCAACAACCACAACAAGACGAACGCAGTCACAGAACACAAATAAACCGACAAATAGAAAAATAACACCAGACAGACCGACAGATAGTTGACACCGAACGAGGTCCACATGTAACAAAAAAACCCATCAACTATGGCCTCACTCATAAAATTTGACAGAGAAGGGTTCCAGCGGGTTTTTTATTATGGCCAACTGAATGCCGAGCTGGAATTGGAATTGTTAAGGAACTCCTCCATTCGAATAAATGAAGTACTTTACATGCAAAATCTACTAAATTTTCAGCAAACTCAACCTCCATCAGTGGTGATAGCAAAGGAGCAAAAAAATTGTGGAACTTTGTCAAGTCAGTGGAAGAAAAAATGTCATGACTTGTAATTAAGTGCTTTAATGTGTGGCAAGCATTGCACGTTTAAGTGATAAGGGACTTTATTTGATACTGGTCTGCAAAGATAGAAATTCATAACTATATTTTGTATTTAAGAAGATATATTTGAATGCTTTCTGTAACCAGAATTTTAATATAAAATACATTTTGCAAAAATCTTTTCCTTATTTTGGAATCAATTCAGATATTTGAATTCCTATTAGAAATGAAAATTAAAACAAATAAAATATTATCAGTCGGTTTTTCCGACAGATGTATACCCCAGCCTTAAGTTATGATTTTTCAAACTTTGGACCCATTATGGGGGAGGTTCCGATGCAGTTGGCCAATATTCTCCAATTCGTATCTGGCCTAAGACTGATATAAATATTACAATGAACCAGATTTGGGCTATATCGACTACTTCCTATACATGTGGAAATATACGTGAGGTACCAGATATAGCGGACCGAAGTATTCCATTTTTATACCCTCCACCATGGAGGGTATATTAACTTTGTCATTCCGTTTGGAATTCCTCGAATTCATGTCAGAGCCAACAAAGTATATATATTCTTGATCAGCGTAAAATTCTAAGCCGATTTAGCAATGTCCGTCTGCCTGTGTGTAATCACGCTATAATCACTTTCGAACGAATTGAGATAGAAGTTTATTTTATGTTTTTCTTTTGCCAGTTGACAGATCAAGTTCGAAAATGGGTCATGTAGATCCACGTTTTCATATAGCCCCCATATAAGGGTACCTCCCGATATTCGGTATTTTAATGATTTTAGCGACATTATTCACCGGAATCGTTTCAAATTTGGTATTTGAAGTTTGAAATGGATACTACAGCCTAAGACAGAAAAGTGTCTGAGCAAGTCCATGTCTTCGTATAGCCCCCATATAACGGCACCTCCCTATATTCGGTTTTTTGATGATTTTAGCGTCATTATTCGCTGGAGTAGTTTCAAATTACGTATTTCGAGTTCGTAATGGGAACTACAGTCTGTGGCAGAAAACTGTCTATGCAGGTACAGCCAGGTCTTCGTATAGGCCCCATATATCAGTACCTCCCTATATTCGGTATTTTGTCGGTTTTAGGTACAATACTCACAGAAATTGTTTGAGATGTCGTATTTGAAGTTCGTAATGGATGCTGCAGCCTATGTAGGTGCAGGTCTTCATATAGCTCCGTTATAACGGTACTTCCCTATATACGGTATTTCAATGATTTTAAAGGGCCAATTTGTGGGGGAGGAAATGGTCCGATCTCTACCATCTTTATAACAGCTCTGGTGTTGATGGAAGTACAAAGGTGTACCAAGTCTAAAAAGAATCGGATATTAATTTCGCGTTTTATGAGCTTCATGGATATTCGAAATATTGAGCCTTTGTGGGATAGGTACCAGAAGGAGTGAACCGATATATTCCATCTACACACCAGTCATTGGATTAATAAAAATAATGTGATTTGCGTAATTTGAAGACAATCGGACTCTTAAATCACATTCTATAAGAGTTTTAATTATTCAAAATTTTGACCCTTTGTGTGGAAGGTACCAGAAGTAGTGAACTGATATTGTCCATTTTCGCACCTTACCTAGCCCTAACGCAAATATTAAGATTTGCAAAGTTGGAGCAAATTTGGATTATACTTTCTCTTTCTGCGCAATAAAATATTTTTTGAAAAATCTCGATCGATTTTGTGGGGAAGGTAGGAGGAATAGGCTGTTATTGTCCATCATCGAACTCGATCTAAGTTTGATAAAAAAATATTACGATATACCAAGTTTGAACCAAATCGGATACTCCCTTCGAGAGTTACTGTGTGCATCAGCCTGACGTACATCGCTAGATCGACTCCAAATGTCCTGAAACGGATTTGGTCCAAAGAGACCTAAGGCCTAAACCCCTTATTCCTATGAGCCACGTTTTGGCCATATCAAACGAAATATATCATCGCTAACCATATGGCTGGGAGTATACAAAGAGAGATCGTATGAGTTACTCCCTTGGATTTCTATGAGATACTAGCAAGTACCCGATACACCTTTAGCCAAAAGTCTACCTTAAAATGTTAGATTCCTTTCAACAGTTCGTGTTATTTCGTCAGCGAAAAGTCCACTTTTAAATGTTGGTTTTGTTCCAGCAATTCCAAAGCCCTCATTTCCAAAACCACCTCCATTTCTCAATTCCAGATACTAAGACAGAACTGAATTTCAATTTTCGGAATTCAAGATCTATCCCTTCCCCCAATGCCCAATTTAGTACCATTGAGCATTTTTCGTACAAATGAATGACGCATTTCTAAACGTCAAACTCAGACACCCACGGTAATTTTAAATATTAAATTTTCGTATTGTATCTCTATCCCTCTACCCATACCAAATATGGTAATATTTGGTACTTTTTGTGCAATTATTGTACACATTTCCTAAACCACCTTCATATCTTAGCTAAAGACACCAGCAGTGACGTCTATATCAAAGTTGAGGATTTCAGCCCCTTCCCTTCACCCAATACCATATTTAGTACAATTTAGTACTTTTCGTACAAATATGGGAGGTATTTCCTAACCACCGCCAAATCTTAAAAAACAGATGCAATCAGTAATCTTAATATCAAATTTCAGAATATAATCTCCAAATATATTACCATTCAGTACTTTTTGCACAATTATAGTACACATTTCCGAATCCACCTCCATATGTCTACACAAGAACAGTGACAAATACCAAATTTAATGCACTATATGTTCTACCAATACCAAATTGCACTAAATTTAGTGCTATTTAGTACTTTTCTTGCACTTGTGTACACATTTACAAAACCATCCCTTTATCACAAATCAGCCACAAAAAGAGACCCCAATAAAAAAATCAAAATTTCAATAAAAAATCATTCGTTCACCCTAAACCAAACTGTAGCAAATTTAGTACTATTTAGTACGGTTAGCACACTTAGTACACATTTCCAAAACCACCTCCATATGTTTACCACATACACCAACAGCGACATCCCAATCAAATTTCAGGATTTCAGCTTTATTCCTTCACCCAATACTAAATTTAGTATTTTTCGTACATTTTTTGTACGAAATTTCCAAAATGACTTGCATACCTCAATTTCAAATATAAAATTTGAGAATTCCAGTCGCATCCTTTCGCCCAATATCAAACATAGTACAACTTAGTGCTTTTTGTATAATTTTGAACTCCTATCCATACCACCGGCAAATGTCAAACACAGCTACCATCAATAATCTAAATATCAATTTTTCGCATTTTATCTCTATCCCTTCACCCAATATCAAATATAGTACCATTCAGTACTTTCGGACATTTATGGTACACATTTCCAAAACCACCTCCCTGTGTCCAATTAACACATGAACAGTGATCCTAATACCAAGTTTCAGATTTCAAGCAGTATCTGTTCACCCAATACCAAATTGTACCAAATATAGTACTATTTAGTACTTTTCGTGCACATGCGATGCACATTTCCAAAATCACCTCCTTATCACAAATCTACCTCCAAAAGGGACCACAATACAAAATTTGAAAATTCAAGTTTCGTCCGTTCATCCTAAACCAAACTGTTCCAAGTTTAGTACAATTTTGTAAAGATCGTACACATTTCCAAAACCATCTTCGTATATCAAACTTACCTTCCAACCGTAATTTTCATACAAAATTTCAAATTTTTGGCGTTATCCGTTCACATAATACCAAATGGTACCATTTTCGAAGTTTAGTAACATTGTCTTTATTTTTTTCTTTCTTAATTTATAGTTCGAATTTCCAACAACCCTTTGGTGCATTTATCCTGCACTCCATCATTGACTCTCATTAAAATTACAGAATTCCAACTCCATCGGCTCATCACACTCCCAATTAGTACCAAATGTAGTATCATTTAGAACACATAAGTACGAATTTCCAAAGCTTCCTATGTACCCCTATTTTACACTCCCACAGTAATTATAATTCCAAATTTTAGGATTCCAACCATAAATGAATACAAATTGTACTTTATTTAGCACATTTTAGTACATACAAATACAAAATTCCAAAACTACCTACATATCCCATGCCTAAACTCCGTCTGTAATCTTATTTGCAATTTTCAGAATACCAGCTCTATAGGTTCAGCCAAATCCAAATTATACCAAATTTAGTACACTTAAGTACAAGTTCTCATAACTACATACATCATACAGTCCAATAGAAACCTTATTTCCAAATTTCAGAATTCTAACCCTATTGGTTCTCCAAAAATTTAAATTGTACCAAATTTAATACCATTTAGTACACACAAGTACGAATTCCCAGAACAACCTACATTCTTGTTCCTAAGTTTCAGAATTCTAGCTCTATTGGCTCATACCAATCGAAAAAGTACCAAATTAAGTACCATTTAGTACTTTTCGTGTACATAAGTACAAATTTCCAAAATTTCCACATCCCAAGCCTATGCTCTGCCCGTAATGTAATTATACCCTACACCACAGGGTGGTCAGGGTATTATGTCTTTGTGCAATTGTTTGTAACAGGCAAAAGGAAACGAGATGGACCCATAGTTCCTTTTGATGATCTGCATAGAATCACATTCTGAGTCGATTTATGCATGTCCGTCCGTCCGTCTGTCCATTTTTTTTTTGTAAACAAAGTACAGGTCGCATTTATTGCCCGATCCAGATGAAATTTTGCACAGATCATTTGATTGGCCCAAGGACGAACCCTATTGAAATTGGAAATAATCGGTCAAAATTTAGATATAGCTCCAATATATATCTTCGTCCGATTTGCCTTTTATTGTACATCAAACGTGTAATATCAGCCAGCATTGTATGGAATTTTGCATATACAGCCAAATTAGGCCTGAAAATAAGTATGCCAAATTTGATCGAAATCGGTTCAGATATAGCTATAGCTCCCATATATATTGTTCATCCGATTTGTTATTTTTGTCCTCCGCACCCGTAATACGCACTCTGCAACAACAATATTTTGGGAAATATATCAAATATAGCTCAGAAATGCATTTGCCAAATTTTATCGAGATCGCTTCAGATTTGGATATAGCTCCCATATATAACTTCGTCCGATTTACCTTTTATTGTGCATCAAAAGTCTAATATTTGTCCAAATGGGATGAATTGAGTTAAGAAGCGAGTATGCCAAATTTGGTGAAGATCGGTTCAGATATAGCTATAGCTCCCATTCATATTGTTCATCTGATTTGTTATTTTTGTCCTTCGCAGCCGTAATATGCACTCTGTAACAATAATATTTAGATAAATATATCAAATACAGCTCAGAACTACCTTTGCTAAATTTTATCGAGATCGGTTCAGATTTGGATATAGCTCCCATATATAACTTCGTCCGATTTGCCTTTTATTTTGCACCAAACGTCTAATATGGAATTTGGCTCATACGACCGAATTGAATTTCGGTTCAGATATAGCTGATATAGCTATAGCTCCCATATATATTGTTCATCCGATTTGTTGTAGTTGTTACCCACAGCCGTAATATGCGCTACGTAACAACGATATTCAGGGAAATATATCAAATACAGCTCAGAAATATCTTTGCCAATTTTTATCGAGATCGGTTCCGATTTGGATATAGCTCCCATATATATCTTTATCCGATTTCAAATTAGTTGTGCACCAAATGGGCAATACAAGTCCGAATTTAAAAAAATACAAATGCTTCTTTTTATCGACTCTACTCCTCAATCTTGATTCCCATTCCAAATTTCAAATTTTTAGTTTTAACCATTCACATGCAACGAGAGGGTACCATCTCTCTTCTCTTTGGTACATCTATAATACACTCCATTAGTGACCATCGTTCCAAATTTAAGAAACCAAGCTCTGCTTCTTCCTCAAATACAAGGGGTTCCATATTAAGTACTTTTTAATACTTTTCGTAACGTTCTAGTACGAATTTCCAAAAACCCAGCCTTATCTGACTCCTTATTATATTATATTAAAAAATACTCTATTGTGTTTCCTGGAAACAGCTTCTGCTTTTCTTGCTAGGAAGTTAGAATTTCAACGTTTCTAGATATGAATAACGACCCTTCACATCTTATCATCCCTTTAAATCAGCAAATCATTTTAATTTCCCTAAATGTCGTTCCCTACCACAACTGTTTACGTGAGCCTTCAAATTTATGCAAAACGAGCAATGATTCATTGCCGCCGAGATAATTTACTCCTCCGACTGGTGGTGGATGGTGTGTAATTTTTAAATAACAATAATAAAAACGATGATGTCGACGCAGAGAGCTGACTGTTATGATGATGCTGATGATGATTATGATGACACTGGAAATGACCTCGGTTAGCTATTTTGGTCTGAGGTTTGCTGACGAGGACAGTTTCCCGTGTCAGACAAAAAAAGGATTCATTCAGAAAAAATGTGGCATAAAACGATTAAACCCACAAACACGCCTGTCCACCATGGTCATCGCCTGGCAGCGGACACATTACAACGCAACCAGTTGGATTTAATGAAATAACCCAATGGGCTCAAGTTATGCTTCATAATGTGGCGGACGGAAATAAATGAGCAAGAGATAATTCATGAATTTTTGCGCGAGCTGTTAATGTTGAGAGGAAGTGATGTTAGCGGAGATAAAAATTTGGGAAATTTTTGGAGAGGAGATATTTTGACACAAAAATTGTAGTTGGTAAAAAATGGAATGACAATTTTTGGGATTTCCTTGAAAATGCCAAGGTTCCTGCTTGAAAAACTACGAGGTCATATTAACAAGCGAGGCTGATGTTAGAATCTTGAAACTTTGCATGTGGGTCAATGTTTGTGAGGAGGGATAGTACAAGGATTGGTTTTTGTAAATTCGCACTGCAAGTGTATTAAAAGTCCTAAAAAGTTCTACATTTCGTACATTTTAGTATTTTGTGAACGGATACAGTTAAAAATACCAAGGTTTCAAAATTAAGTTTGGGAGTAGTGTTTATATAAATAGGTGTTTTTGGAAGTATGTACTAAGTGTAACAACTGTACTGAATGGTACTAAATTCGGAACAATTTGGGCTTGGTGGAAAGGACTGGTCTGGAAACTTAAAATTTTAGTATGTGGAGTCTTTGCTGATGATTAGGTTAAAGATAAAGAGTTGGGTAGTATGCTGACCGCAGTAAGGTCAGCAATCGGACGAATGTTACTAAATGGTACAAAATTTTGTGTAGCACGTACGGATACTGCTTGAAATCTGAAATTTGACATTAATTTTTTAACATTAATTTTAAGGGTTAAAATTTTGAATTTGAAATTAGTACTAAATGGTACCAAATTTGGTATTTGGTTAAGGGATTGAATTGGAAGTCTAAGATTTGGTATTTGGATCACCTTTTGTACGATTTGGTTGATACGTGACGGGGGACTTGGAAATATGTGAAAATTCCACAGATTAAATATATTCTTGAAAAATATAGAAAGCTCAACTGGTCGTAATTGAAAAATTGTCTGCGAAAACCTACAATTTAATCTGAAAGTTAAAAAAAAAAATCTTCGTAATTCGCGATTTGAGAAATATTTTTCTTCATTAAAAGGTCCTTAAAAACTCTTATCAAATCCCTGATTTTCATCAAAAATATTTTACCAAAAGGCAATATGTTTTGTTCATTAAGTCTATGTAAATTTTATGTAGCCGAGAAGCCCTTAACAAATATTTTAAAAAGTCCCTAAATTTTCTTACGGAAATTTGTGAAAAAACCCTCCCAGTTGGAATTGGAGGAATTTGCACATTTTCAAAAAAAAAAAAAAAATCAGAAAACGCTGTAAGTTCGGTCGGGTCGAATTTAAGATACCCTCCACTATTAGGAACGAATTTGGCAATTCTCAAAAACAATTAAATCCATTAAAAATGCTGTTAAAATCTTAAAAATACCCAATGTATCTGTTATATAAGGGTCTATACGACGACATGGACCTGCATAGGTAACTTTTGTCATAGGCCATTACAATATTCAAATGCGAAACTTAAAAAAAATCTGTTAATAATGTCGCTAAAATCATCTAAATACCGAATATCGGGAGGTACCGTTATATGAGGGCTATGCGAAGACGTATAACTGCACAGATAATTTTCTGTCTTAGGCTGTAGTACCCATTACGAACTTCAAGTACCAAATTTAAAACGATTCCGGTGAATAATGTCGCTAAAATCATCAAAGTACCGAATATCGGGTGGTACCGGGCTACACCAAAACGTGGACCTACATGGCCCATTTTCAATACCAAAAGTCCTGCAGACATAACATACATTTGAGTAAAATTTTATCAATCTACTTCATTTCGTTCGGAGACTAGAGTGATTTCCACAAACGGATAGACGGTCGGGCGGACATCGCTAAATCGATTTTTTTATGCTGATTAAGAATATATATACTTTGAGGGGTCTAAAATGTATATTTCGAGGTATTACAAACGGAATGACAAACTTAATATACCCTCCATATTATGGTGGGGTAAAAAAACATAGAAAAATGCTATTAAAATCGTAAAAATACCGAATATAGGGTCGTTTCACTGGTGTCTATACGAAGAAGTGGAGCTGCATAGGCAAGTTTTGTCATAGGCCATCAGAGTATTCTAATACGAAACTTTAAATAATTCCGGTGAATAATGTCGCAAAAATATAAACGTACCGAATATATGGGGGGAATGTATATTTCGAGGTGTTACAAACGGAATGACAAACTTAATATACCCTCCATACTATGGATGGTCAGGAAGTGCTCCGAAAATTTATCTATTTTTATTTTTATACCCTCCACCTTGGAAAGGAGGGTATATTAACTTTGTCATTCCGTTTGGAACATCCTTAAATATTCGTCGTAGACCCCATAAAGTATATATATTCATAATCAGCATAAAATTCTAAGTCGATTTAACGATGTCCGTCTGTCCGTCTGTCTGTCTGTCTGTCTGTCTGTCTGTCTGTTGAAATCACGATACAGCCCACATTATTTGACGTAGAGCGCCAAAATTTAGCAGAGCAATTGGTATTGTGTCTAGGATGGTTGGTATTGAATTAGATATATCGGTCCACGTTCTGGTATAGTCCCCATATAACGGTACCTCCCGATATTCGGTAATTTGATGATTTTTGTCACATTTTTTTCACGTATTTGTCTGAAAATTGGTATTTGTAGGTCATAATGTGTTCTAGCACCGTTGGCGGAACCTTGCATGTGTAGGTCCACGATTTGGTAGAGCCCCCATATAACGGTACCTCCCGATATTCGGCATTTTAATGGTTTTTGTTTCCTTTACCCTAAGGTGGAGGGTATTAAAAGTTTGGCCCGGCCGAACTTAATGTTTTTTTACTTGTTTGATATAATCCCATTTTAACACGTCGATGTAAAAGAGCAATCTTCACACGTTTCGCTTTCCATTAAAAACTTCTTCTGGACTAACAACCCATTCAGAGAATCGCTCTTAAGCTCATAATCAATTATCCCAAATTCTGCACATTTTTTGCCATAACCATAATTTCAACATTCATTCGATGCAATAAAACTTTCACCAAAAAAAAAAAAAAAAAAACATTTTGGCATGCCTGGTCTGATTCTTTGACATTGAAATGGAATTTTAGCAAAAGCATGGCCACGGATTGATAGGAATATATGAATCCATTGCTGATGCTACCACTGCTGTTTACAATTCAATTTTCGCATACAGCAATAGCAACAACAACAACAGCAGCAACAAACGCATGACATGAGAAATAGCGTGCTCGTTGTTGAGCGTTTAATTGTAAATGGAAAGAGATTTCATCGTCACGTCATTCAATTTGCCACGAAAAATTAATTGACGTCTCTGAGCGGAAGTGTGAGGTGTTATGTGTGTTTTTCCCGCATTCTACCATTGCACAAACACACGCACTCATTTATTCATAGCAACACATGCAAATACATACAAATATGTATGTGTAGCACCCACCCACACACACATTCAATAAACGTATAAAATTGATGTCATTTCCGCTGTTGAGGTCACCAACTACATCACACTTCAATGTGTTAATATGTATGAATGGCACGGTTCGACAACACACCAAATTCGGTTTGAAAACCATTGCAAAAGGACTTCTGGGAATATTGTAATGGAATGTACACTAGCACACACACATACAAATATATGCATATAGTGGTTTAATTCAAAGGAACTTGAATTACAATGTCATGACGAATTTCATACGAAGTGTCAGCGGTAACCCAATATGAATCACGAAGTTGGATTTAAGCCATAATTATGGCGATTTCAAAATCTAATTATATTCTCTTAAATTTGAAAATTTGGTGGAGTATTGTAATAATTCTACAGAAATTAGGTAGTAAATGCGGAAATGTTCTATTTGATTTTTGTTTAATGAAAATGATTTATATTTGATGTTGGAACAGCTTCAGAGAGTGTTTCATTCATTTTGTACTTTTTGACATAGCATAGAAAGGACAATGTCTGTTAAATTTCGTAATAATCCCTTAGATCACATATATGACATGAATTTTTGACTTAATTCACTATTAAGTCTTTTAAGTCCATCACAATGCTTCTGAATGACTCCAAATTCTTACCGACCTTAAGGTTGTTATTTGATTGTTTTTTTGTAATTCATAGGCTAAAGGACCGCTGAACAGATTTTTCTGAAAATTTTCAGATATATTATGACATAGTCTGAAAATAACATAGGCCACATAAATTTTTAACTTTGTCATTCCGTTTGTAACATCCTTAAATATTCGTCGTAGACCCCATAAAGTATATATATATTCATAATCAGCATAAAATTCTAAGTCGATTTAACGATGTCCGTCTGTCTGTCTGTCTGTCTGTTGAAATCACGATACAGCCCACATTATTTGACGTAGAGCGCCAAAATATAGCAGAGCAATTTGTATTGTGTCTAGGATAGTTGGTATTGAAAATGAGATATATCGGTCCACGTTCTGGTATAGTCCCCATATAACGGTACCTCTCGATATTCGGTATTTTGATGATTTATGCCACACTTTTACACGGATTTGTCTAAAAATTGGTATTTATTGGTCATAATGGGTTCCAGCTCCGGTGGCGAAGCATTGCATGTATGGGTCCATGATTTGGTATAGCCCCCATATAACGGTACCTCCCGATATTCGGTATTTTGATGGTTTTTGCCACATTTTTTCACTGATTTGTCTAAAAATTGGTATTTGTGGGTCATAATGGGTCCTAGTTCGTGTGGCGAAACATTGTATGTATAGGTCCACGTTTTTATATAGTCCCCATATAACGGTACCTACCAATATTCGATATCTTGATGATTTTTGACACATTTTTTCAAGAATTTCTCTGAAAATTGGTAGTTGTAGATCATAATGGGTCCCAGTTCGTGTGGCGAGTCATTGTAATTATAGGTCCACGTTTTGGTATAGCCCCCATATAAAGGAACCTCTCGATATTCGGTATTTTGATGGGTTTTGTCACATTTTTTCACAGATTTGTCTGAAAATTGGTATTTGTAGGTCATGGGGTTCTAGCTCCTTTGGCGAAATATTGCATGTGTAGGTCCACGATTTGGTATAGCCCCTATATAACAATACCTCCCGATATTCGGCATTTAAATGGTTTTTGCCAAATTTCTTCTAATGTTTCCTTTACCCTAAGGTGGAGGGTATTAAAAGTTTGGCCCGCCGAACTTAATGTTTTTTTACTTGTTTAAATTCCATTTGGAACTGGAGATATAGCATCAGAATCGAAGGTACCTCCAAAAATTTAAGATTTTGTATGCACATACATACACACCTCAAATGTCTACATACACACCTCAAATGTTATTTTGTTAAATTGTATTGAAATTGCTTCAGATTTGAATGTAGCTTCCTTATACATTTTCGGCCGATTTCGTGTATTTGACAGACCAAACACGAAAGGTAAGCCCGATTCCAATAAAATTCGTAATGAGTAACGGAATTTGATAAAAATTTTGTAAAAATTGAATTTTCCATATCATATTCGAATGGGTTGGTTTTAGCTCCCATATAAATGACCGATTTTATGTATTTAATAGACCAAACACAATATGTATCTCCAATTTCAATGAAAATTGGAATAATATAATATATAATTGGAATTGGAATAATATAATAATAGAATATAATCTGTCAATTTCATGCATTTGATACACCAAACACGCTATGTATCTCAATCTCAACGAAGTATGGAATGTGTGACGGAATATGGTCTAAAAATATTTTTTTTTTAATTTTACTGAAATCGGTTCACCTTTGGACCTTACTTTATTAGAAAACACCCATCACAGCTTTGCAATGGTATTTGGCTAATAGTAACAAGTAAAAAAACAGCTAAGTTCGTCAGGGCCAACATTTTAGTACCCTCTACCATTTTCAATGAATTTGAAATATTTCAGTTGAAAAATACCGCTTAAAACCGTAGCCCCCATATACGAAGACGTGATCCTGCAAATAAAATTGTTTGTCATAGGCTGTAGAACCCATTACGAACTGTCAATACGAAATTAAAAACAAGTCCGGTAAAAATGTCGCTAAAATAATCCTAAATAGAGAATATCTGGGGGACCGTTTATGGGGGCTATACGATATCGTAGACCTTTATCGAACATTCTCTTCCAGAGGGTAAATTACTCAGAAGGAACTCCTTGTGTGGATATTTAGACAATTCCATTAATAAATCATCAAAATACTAAATATCGGCAGGTACGGTTATGTGGGAGATATACGATATCCTGGACCGATGTAGCCCACCTTCGAACTTCATCTACCCGCACAGAAAATACTGATCAGTGCAACATTTTAACTTCCTTTCTTATTCGTTTGATTCTATACAATATACAATTAATGGATTGACGGACGGTCGGACAGAGCTACATCGTCTTAGAATTTTACGCTGACCAAGAATATATATACTTTGATGAGTATAACAAGTAGCTACAAACGGAATAACGAATTAAAAAAAAACAACTTGAATAATGTCGCTAATATCAGAAAAATACCGAATATAGGTAGACCTGCATAGGCTGTAGTATCTATTTCGAACTTTAAATACTAAATTTTAAAAAAATTATTTACGAACTTAGCATGCCTGCTCGCAAAATACACACATGTGCAAACAATTTTAGCCTTCTATCTTAATTTGATCGAAAGATAGCGTGATTACAACAGTAAGACGGCTGGCTGGCGCCCACGATAACTTTCGAAGGGAGTAGCCGATTTGGTCCTAACTTGGTACATCGAAATAATTTCTGCATAGAAAGGGGAAAAGATAATCCGATTTTGCTCCAACTTTGCAAATCCCAATATTTGCGTCAGTGCTACGCCAGGTCCACTCTATCAAGTGCACCTCCCCCCCCCACCAAAGGGGCGAAATTTTTTAATAATTACTACTCTTACAAAATGTGATGTAAGAGTTCGATTGTCTTTAAATTTCACACATCCCAATAATTTTGTTAACCCAAAGCCTGGTGTTAATATGGAATATATCGGTTCACTTTTTCTGGTACCTCCCCCAAAAAAGATGTTCAAGAAAAAAATATTTTCTGCACAGAAAGATAATTGATTATCCGATTTTGGTCCAACTTTGCAAATCCTAATATTTACCTCAGTTCTCGGTCAGGTGCAAAATGATAATATCGAACCATTCCATCAAGTGCTTCCCCCACAAAGGGTCAAAATTTTGAATAATTGTAACTCTTATAAAATGTGATGTAAGAATACGATTGCCTTAAATTTTCACACATCTCAATATTTTTATAAACTCAATATCTGGTGCTTAGATGGAATATATCGGTCCACTACTTCTGGCATCTTTCCACAAAAGATCGAAATTTTGAGTATCCATTAAGGTCATAAAACGCGAATTAAACATCCGATTCCATTTAGACTGGGCACAACTGAATATTTCCATCAACACAGGATCTGTTATAAAAACGGTAGAGATCGGACCACTCCTTATGGTACCTCCCAACCAAGGTTCAAATTTTTGAATATCCATGAAGGTCATAAAATGCAAAATAATCTCCGGCTTCTCTTTATATTTCACACATCCCATTATTTCTAATAACACAAGATCTGTTGTGACGATGGGATATATTGGTCCACTCCTTCTGGCACCTCCCTCACTTCGTTCAAAAATTAGAATATCCCTGAAGCTCATAAAAAGCGAAATTTACATCTGATTCCAATCCAGACAAGGTACATTTCAATATTTCCATCAACACAAGATCTGTTATAAAGATGGTAGAGATCGGACCATTTCTTTTGCTACCTGACCCACATTGGGTTCAAGATTTTGACAAACAAAACGCTCATAGAAGGCGAAATAAGCATCCAATTCTCTTCAAATTTCACTCATACAAACATTTTTGGTAACACAAGATCTGGTGCCATGATGATATATTTCTGCGAACACATTGTGGTACGTCACCTACAATGGATTTATAAAACCCCTTTGCAGTTAGAGTGGCCCTTATATTATATTTCGATATCTAATTGGACGCTTTATATAATTTGTTTTTTGTTGATCTTAGTACATTTCCTAAATTTAAACTAAACTCGTAAATCTAAATCTACCTAACTACCTCTCAGTACCATTTAAATACTGCCCGTCAATGATGCTCAAGAACTATTTGTTTATAAGCATAAGGATTAAAATCATTCCTACTTTTTTCCAAAACCACCATCATCCACTTTGAGAGTCTTTAACTCTTCACGACTAAAACCACTTAAATAAATTTGTATCATCAATTAATAGATCAGGTTTTTTTTTTGCTCTCTCTCCCCCCATGGAATTAAAAACAACTGCAACAAAATTTTGTTGCAAACTGCAGCACAAGTCACTTGATCCCCAAAATTGAATGCAGTTTTATTTCAGTCAATTTTTTTCCGTACGAATTTCCACCTTCCCAAAGGAGGAAAAAAATGCTATTTGGCAAATGTTTTTGTCTATTAAGGCCAATTTAAAAATGAAAACGTAGTGGATGTATTTAAATAAAAACCTCTCTACAATCCACACACAAATGTAATTGAGTTCAGTTTTAAAGCTCAAGAGGTTAATGGAAAAAACAGACAGAAGAAAAAACCCCAAATTGTTGAAAAAGCCAACATGTTTTTGGTCAATGCCACAATAAAAATGTTGCAACATTCCTTTTTTGCACCATCAACAGAAAAATTAAAAATTGGGAAAAAATTCTGACTCATCCTGCTCCTCTATTGGTTGTCTAATAAAAATACATTTCAAATATTTATACTCGAATGTTATGCTCTGCAAATTGATATTTATTTTATGAGTTTCAATGGAGTCAATCAACAAATCAGTCTTGTGAAAAAATAGAACACAAGAAAAACTAAATTTCCATGCCAAATAAATTGATTTTCCATATTCTGCCTATGGTAAAAATGTTTTTAACTATTTTGTGGTTCTTTCTTTGCTTTTGATTTTGGTCGATAAGCTCACCTCAAATTTGTTCAGTGAATTGTAAAATAAAGTAGGCAAACTAAAATGTGGGGGCTTAATAAAATTAAGGCTAATGTCAATAAATGGTTTTTGCAGAATGTGGCCAAGTTTTCAGAAGCCGATTTAATGCAATGCAGTTTGCAATATAGGGGCATAATGCATTTTAGAAAAAAAAAAACTTTTTGGCAAGCAATTTTTATTAACTTTTTTTAGAAATCCTAACTGAAAATATCCAGGACTATTGTTAATAAATCAGCCATAAAAACTATTTTGTATACCCACCACCATACTTAGAATAGGGGGCATATTACGTTCGTCATTCGGTTTGTAACTCATCGAAATAATAATTTAGGACCCAACAAAGTATATATATTCTTGATCACCGTAACATTCTAAGAATATTTAAACCTATCCGTCTGTTCGTACGTCGATCCTACCGTCTGTTGTACTCACGCTACAGTCAAAACGAATTAAGATAGGAAGCTAAAATTTTGAACAGATCAGTCTTTTGTGTCAAGTTCGAAGATGGGCTATATCGGCCCACGATATCGTCCCCATAAAATGGCACAGCCGATATTCGGTATTTTGTTGAGTTTAACCTCATTTTTCAATGAAATTTTGTTTGAAATTCTACACAAGGAGTTCTTTGTGACTACCCCCTGAGAGAGAAATGTCTATATAGGTCTATGTTTTAGTATGAACAAAAAGCAGGTCTGTTTGATATGAAATTTTCCAAACAATATTTGTTTGGCCCAAGGACGAAACCTATTCAAATTGCTGAGAATCGGTTCAAATTAAGATATATCTCCCATATAAAGGATGAGATGAAAAAACTGCAACAACTTCAGGCTGCAGTCATTTCTAAGCCATTCGTCCGACAGATGTTGGCCACAAGTGCACCACAGCATTTAAATGTGAATAAATCTTTTGTGTCTCGTACCATCGCTCGTTACCGTGTTACTGGTAGCTTAGCCCGACGTCAAGGAAGTAAACAGTAACATCAGCAGAAATGGGTCGAAAAGTAAAGAAGTGACTTGATCGAAATCCGCGTCGCAGTGGCTGAAACATATCGCAATGTTCCATTCGGCAAATATTGAAAATGATCTCGGGGTAAAGACTTTGAAATTCAAAAAAGTGCAAGAACTACACCGCAACAGAAAGAAGATAGAATCAGAAAAACTAAAAAGTTGCTTCGCATTGCCGAAAGTGGTGAACAGTCGAATTTGGTTTTCTCCGATGAGAAAACATTCGTTGTCCAGCAGTTTGTAAACAAATGAAATGATCGTGTTTACTTGCCAAATACGTCAGCTGAAAATGTGTACCTTCGCCGGCCATGGTGATATTGTGAGCCGCCATAACAGCCGATGGTCGCTACCCGCTCGTATTAATCGATTGTGGCATCAGAATAAATGCCGAATGTTATCGCGAAAATATTCTGGAGGGTGTATTAAAGCCTTGGACACGCAAACATTTTGGCCACAGACCTTGGACATTCCTACAGGACTCAGCACCATCGAGCTCAGCACGCGCCAACCAAGAATTGTTACAAAATGAGGTTCCTCGCTTCATTTCCAGCGCTCAATGACCACCAATATCTCCGGATACCAATCCGTTGGACTATTGTGTCTTGAGTATTTTGGAAAGCAAGGTTGACACTCGGGCAGCGTGTGATGGTTTCATTGGCCGTTTGAAGGACATAATTCGTACCAAAGGTGACCAATTCGAACAAATCTAAACTTTTTCTAAAATTTGATGGTATTTCCGATATTTTTTGCTTTCATTCAATGAAATTTAAAAAAAATGTAAAATTATGGCGTTTGTATGGAGTTTGTTGCATTTTTTTATCCCACCATTCCTCACCAGTTCCCTTGTTTTTTTTTTTTGGGATATTCTCCCTGGAAGTTTTTTTAAAAATAACTTCTATGACAAAAAAAAATTTTACCCAAGTGACGAGATAGAAAGCCCTTCTGGGGAGAATATCCCAGACAAAAAATAAGGGAATTGATGAGGGTTGGTGGCTCTTTCCGAAACCTAGGTATTCCCTGCCTTACCCCTGGGTAAATATTACCATCGTTCTTCACTAATAAAAAAAACGTTGTTTTTATAAAAACAACAATAAAGGGATTATGCCTGACCATTTTGCAACAACAAAAACTATGATATCCCGAACAAACAAGCCAACAATGTTCTAATTCTTTACTTTTCTTTTGAGAATCATTGAAATTGGTCCGTGCTAGTCTTTAAAATGTAATAATAATTATCATAGCCCTTGAAAAATATTGCTTGAAAAACATACGATTATATCTTGGATAGTCCTTGGAAAATGTATTGTAGGTCTAATAATCCTGAAAAAAATTTCATTTTTTGCTCTGATATCCCTTAAAAATTTAGTTTACAAATTCTACGATATAAGCTCAATGAAATACCATTTTTTGAAATTATTGAGAAAATAAATCCATTGTAGATTCGTCATACCTTAAAAAAATATTTAAAGAATCCACGACAGTAGCTCTGTTAGTCCTTGAAAACTAGTATGTAGAAATAGGTGGATATAGCTCTGCTGGTCCTCAAAATATATTGCTTTATAAATTTACGACTATATCTTCGACAGTCATCGGAATATATTGTCTAAACCATCCACTATTACATAATTGATAGTACTATATATGGTATTAAAACCTACAATTGTAACTCGGACAGCCGCTGAAAATATTGTTTAAAATCCATAAATATCGCTTTGATATTACTTGAAAAATATTGTTCAAATAATCAAATATTGTTTAAAAATTAAAAAAAAAACAAAAACTAAAAACTCAAAAATGCCTGTGACGGTTCTCGAAAAGAATTTATTTAAAAATCCACGATTAGAACTTTAATAGTCCTTAAAAATATGATTCTGATATATCCTTAAAATTACGGTTGAAGCCCTATTATAGTACATGAACAAGTTAACAAGCAGTAAGTTCGGCCGGGCCGAACTTTGAATACCCTTCACCATTTGGAACGAATTTAGAAATAAAGTCTTCAAAATTCTCTTAAAATTTAAAAAATACGGAATATAGCCGTTATATTGCTGTCAATACGAAGTGTAGGTCCACGATAATTCGTCGGCATTGTTTGTCACAAGTCATTACCATATTCAAATTCGAAACTTGAAATAAACGATGAATAATGTAGCTAAAACCATCAAAATGTCGTATATAGGGAGGTACCGTTATATCGGTGCTGTACGAAGGCCTGGACCAGCATAGAAAATTTTCTGTCATAGGCTGTAGCATGCATTTCGAACTTCAAATACGATATCTCAAACAATTTCGGTGGGTATTGTACCTAAACTCGTCAAAATACCGAATATAGGGAGTTACTGATATATGGGGCCTATACGAAGACCTGGACCTGCATAGACAATTTTCTGTCGCAGACTGTAGTTTCCATTACGGACTTTAAATACGTAATTTGAAACAATTCCGGTGAATAGTGACGCTGAAATCATCAAAATACCGAATATTGGGAGGTACAGTTATATTGGGGCTATACGAAGACGTGAACCTGCACAGACAATTTTCTGTCATGGTCTGTGGTATCCATAACGAATTTCAAATACCAAATTTGAAAAAAAAAAAAAAAAAAAAAAATTCTGATAAGTAATGTCGCTAAGATCATCAAAATACCGAATATAGGGAGGTACCGTTATATGGGCGCTATACGAAGACGTGGACTTGCACAGACAATTTTCTGTCATCTGATGTAGTATCCACTACGAACTTCAAATGCGAAATTTGAAACAATTCCGGTAAATAATGTCGCTAAGATCACCAAAATACAAAATATCGGGAGGTACCGTTATATGGGGGCTATACGAAGGCGTGGATCTACATGGTCCATTTTCAATACCAAAAGAATGCATATTTAAGTAAATTTTTATCAGCTTACTTCATTTCGTTTTGAAGCTAAAATGATTTCCACAGACGGACTGACGGATAGACGGACATCGCTAAATCGACATAGAATTTTATGCTGATCAAGAATATATATATTTTGTGGGGTCTAAAATGTATATTTCGAAGAGTTACAAACGGAATGACAAACGTAATATATTCTCCATACTATGATGGAAGGTATAAAAATTAAAAACTCAAAAAGCCTGTGACGGTCCTTTATTTATTTAATAATCCACGATTATAACTTTAATAGTCCTTGAAAATATGGTTCTGATATATCCATAAAATCACGGTTGAAGCCCTATTGTAGTACTTGAAATATATTATTTAAAATATAATTCATGAATTAAGGTATAGTGTTAATAGTTAGCCATCACAACTAACTTTGTTCGATTTGTTTATTCTTCTGTTTTTTTGACGTCCATTAAAATTTTGATTTAATTGAAAAGTTCAGATGAGATTTACATTTAAATAAAAAATCAATCAAGCGAATCAATCAATTCTACACGAAAAAGTGTTGGCTTTTAATATATTGCAAACTAGTTTTTTATGGGTTAACATGAGAGTGGTTGTCATGTATTGTGGAATAAGTCTAATTGTTTAAATTTTGAAAATGTTACATATTTTTATTAGGGTAAACATTTTAGTGAACACTTTTTAATTTCTGTTGATTTTGTGTTTTGTTATTTTCTCCCTTGTGAGTAATTCCAAATTCGTACATAATCAATTGTTAATTTCACCCATTGCGATGTTTACTATTTATTGCAAAATAAACAGTTAATCCAAATAACATATTTGTTTAACAGAAAAAGAGTGAAATAAAAAGTCACCCCGCCATGCATATTTCCATCAAATTTCCTGACAAATAAATTGTTTCAATGACTTAAAGGCAAAACTCATGAAAACTAATTGACAAACATGTGTAACATTACTTTGAGCAAATAGACACACACACACATACATACATGCAAATACATTTATTTTCATATGGTGGTTTGATTTTTGTAATTAAGTTGGTATTGAAAAAATATATATTAAGTAAATATATTGTTTAATATTGGAGGAAAACATGATTAATGAAGAATGCTGATGACGATAATTATTGGTTATAATTAGCCTGAAAGCCAAGAAAAAAATTGTTAGTACTGATTGTGGTTATCAAAACATTGTACAGATTACAGTACACCTAAGTCTGTTTTTACACGGTCTTGAAAATTGAATATTTTTAATTTTTTTACACGATTTTATTCCATTTAGCACGATTTGAAATGTTATGTACTTAAATTTATAAATTTAAATTTAATTTTAACGCATTAAGATCAAAAATATTTTGTATTTATTCAGTTATTTATATTTTTTAATTTTGTTAAATATTTTATGTATCCCTAAAAGGAAATGTCAGATAAAAAACTAAAAGAGAAGGCAATTTCTTTGAAAACCAAGATTAAAACTTTAGATCGCCTTTGAAATGGAGAAGGCTCAACTGCTCTTGGTAAAACGTTCGCTTTAAATGAAGCCACAATAAGAACTATAAAAAAATGAAATTGCAATTAAGCAATCGGTGATTTCATGAATTCTTGTTCTTAAAAATTCTTGTTTTTCACTAATTTTAATGGGTTTTAGAGATTAGGAACAAATCACCCATTTTTGTATAAGACCAATGTCTTTTTTACACGGTTTTTTTTACACGGCTTCTTCTTTAACCAATCTACCGTGTAAAACAGACTTAGGTGTAAATCTTTAGGAAAGTTACAGGTCGAAAAAATTTTGTTATATTTCATGCTAGGAATAATCAATATATATTAAACCCTATAGAGCATACATAATATGAAAATATTACTCCTATACTATTTTTAAAATTTTTTACTATGGTCCACTTTATCTTAATTTCAACAGACGGATATGCTTTAATCGATATAGATTTTTCTCTGAATCCAATCTAAAGCAAGAAATACCGCTCTGTTAAAAAATCAATACTATTATATTTGATAGTTTTTTAAAATTATTGCTTCAAATCCATGATTTCTCTCTGAAAAGAAGTCTATATCTATAAAATAACATGTAAAAAAGCAGTAAGTTCAGCCGGGCCGAACTTTGAATACCCCGCACCATTTGGAACGAATTAGAAAATTTTCAAAAAATAAAATCCATTAAAAATTCTGTTAAAATCTTTAAAATATCATATATCGGAAAGTACCGATATATGGGGTGAAATACGATATTATGGACCTATATAGACAGTTACCTTTCAGGGGTTAAAATGCTCACAAAGAACTCCTTGTGTGGATTTTCAGACAATACCATAGGAAAATATGGCTAAAATCATCAAAATACCGAATATCGGGTGTAACGTTATATGGGGGATATACGATATCGTTAACTTATATATGTCAGGGGGTAAACTGCTCACAAAGAACCTCTTGTGTACAATTTCAGACAATTCCGTTGAAAAATGTAACTAAAATCATCATAATACCGAATATCGGGAGTACCGTTATATGGGGGCTATACGATATCGTGGACCTATATAGATAATTCTCTACCAAGGCATAAAGTACCTACAAGGAACTCATTTGTGGATTATCAGACAATTTCGTTGAAAAATGTGGTTAAAATAATCAAAATACCGAATATCAGAGGGTGCCGTTATATGGGGACTATACGATATCGTGGACCTATATAGATAATTCTCTTTCAAGGGATAAAGTACCGACAGCGAACATCTTGTGTGGATTTTCAGACCACTCCATTAGAAAATGTGGCTAAAATCATCAAAATACCGAATATCGGGGGGTACCGTTATATGGGGGATATACGATATCGTGGACCGATATAGCCCATCTTCGAACTTGACCTATGCAAAATTTTAGCTACCTATCTTAATTCGTTTAGACTGTAGCGTGATTACAACAGGTGGACAGACGGACGGACGGACAGACGGTCGGATAGGGCTAAATCGTCTTTGAATTTTACGCTGATCAATAATATATATACTTTGTTGGGTCTAAAATGATTATTTCGATGAGTTACAAACGGAATGACGAACTTAATATATATGTATATACTATGTATGGTGGAGGCTATAAAATAGAAACATTTTTGTACGTTTGATTAGTTGTTTGTAATCTGTGAAGTCTAAACCGCTTAACAGATTTTCCTGAATATCTCCAAATATGCTATAGGCTCGTCTGAAAGTAACATAATCTATATATATTTTATAAATACCTCCAGAAAAATTAGATTTCGTGTGCACAAATCTATTGATCGATTACAGATACAATCTTCGAATTTGGAATATGTCACGGAATTTGAAAAAAAAAATCCATATATATTTTCGTCCGATTTAATGTATTTAATGCTCCAAACACGCTATATACAGGGTGAGATAAAAACTCCAATTTTTACATTTTTTTAAGTTTTATTGAATGAAAGCACTGGAAATGAAGCGAGGAACTTCATTTTCTTCCAGGTCTGCGGCCAAAATGTTTAGGTGCCCAGGGCTTTAATACACCCTTCAGAATTTTTCGCGATAATATTCGGCATTTATTCTGATGTCACGGTCGATCAATATGAGCGAAGAGCGACCATCGGCTATTATGGCGGTCCACACCATCACCATAGCCGGCGCTTGAGTTCTGGTGGCCAACCGAAGTAAGCCGAAGTAAACACGATCATTTTGTTTGTTTACAAACTGCTGGCCAATGAATGTTTTCTCATCGGAGAAACCCAAATTCGGCAGTCACCACTTTCGGTCAAGCGAAGCAACTCTTCAGCTCTTTTCAGTCTAATTTCTTTTTGTTACGATGTAAGTTCTTGCACTTTTTAGAAAAACAATGGCCTTACCCCGAGCTCATTTTCCAATATTTGCCGAATGGAATATTGCGATATGTTTAACTCACGAGCTCCGATTTGGGGCTTAAAGTCCCTCACAAGCGAAATATGCATTTCCCAACAATTATCTTTGGAAGCAAATATCAGATACAGCTGTGAAATGGAGATTCTGATGCCATGGTCGATTAATACGAGCGGAGAACGACCATCGGCTGTTATGGCGGTCCACACCATCACCATGGCCGGTGCTTGAGTATTGGTACCCAACCGAAGGTGCACATTTTCAGCTGATTTTTTTGGCATGCGGATTTCGATCAAGTCGCTTCTTTACTTTTCGAACCTTTTCTGTTGATGTTCCTGTTTGCTTCCGTCCACTTCCTTGGGCTACATGATACGAGATGGTACGAGACACAAAAGATTTATTCACATTTAAATGTTGGAGTGCTCTAACGATTGCCACTTGTGGTTTTCAAGCCAAATATAAAGAAATCACACAATCCCGCTTGAATTTTATCACGAATATAATTTTTTTGTGGACAATTTTCACCAAAATGCTTTATTACGCTTGTAAACAATCTAATGAGCTGTCAATGGAATAACTTTAACAGTTGTCGGAGGAGTGGCGTAGAAATGACAGCAGTCTCAAACTGGTTGCAGTTTTTTCATCTCACCCTATATGTTGACGTCGTACGATTGCTCCTATACATTTCTTCTCTTTGAAAATTTGATGTTAAATGACCGACCAACGGCCAGTGACAGAATACTTATATCAGCTATGATTATTAAAAGGATAACATTAATTTTGCGGCAATATGTATGTGCCAATATATGCTTTTATGAGAATATTTTTTGAAGACTTCTAAAAATTCAAATCTTGCAGGTACAAATATTTTCATTTTAAAGCAAGATTGTCTTTACAGGTCCACATCTTCGTATAGCCCCATATAACGGTACCTAACTATATTCGGTATTTTGATGATTTTTTTTCGCCAGAGTAGTTTCAAACTACCTATTTTGAGTTCGTAATGGGAACTACAGTCTGTGATAGAAAATTGTCTATGCAGGTCCAGATCTTCGTATAGGCTCCATATATCAGTACCTCCCTATATTCGGTATTTTAATTATTTTAGTTACATTGTTCACCGTTTATATCACGTTTCGAATGTGAATATGGTAATGGCTTATGACACACAATGCTTTTGTAGGTCCACGTCGTATAGACCCCAATGTAATGGCTATATTCGGTATTTTTAATATTTTAGCAGAATTTTTAGCGGATTTATTTTTTGAAAATTTACAAATTCTTGCCAAAAGGTGGAGGGTATTCAAACTTCGTCCTGGCCGAACTTACAGATTTTTTACTTGTTTTTTATACCCTACAACACTATGTGATGGGGGTATTATAAGTTTGATTGGGCCAAAAATTATGTAACACCTCGAAATATTCGTTTCCCACATAGGAAAGTATATATGGATCTTCCTATCTCGCCGAGCTGAGTTGATCTATGTCCGTCCGTTCGTTTGTCCATGTTAATTTGTAATCACTCTACAGGTCGCAATTATGGCCCGATCTTCACGAAATTTAGAATGGAGGAAGGGCTAGGGTCAGAATAGAACCCTATGATGATCGCATAATATTTAGGGGTTGAAATGGACCAAAAACTGA
Organism: Musca domestica; assembly: GCF_030504385.1. Classification (NCBI taxonomy): domain Eukaryota; kingdom Metazoa; phylum Arthropoda; class Insecta; order Diptera; family Muscidae; genus Musca; species Musca domestica. The sequence continues at coordinate 11,846 of NW_026712228.1, read as the reverse complement.
AAAAATTCTTGATTTTGCAGTTGCTCTACAGGTCGCAATTATAGACCAATCAAAGCGGTAGTTAGCATAGGACTAGAGCTTAGTACTGGGCAGAAGCCTTCCAGTTTTGATGGTCATCAGGTAATATTTAGTGGGTGAAATAGGCCACAAGATTTGTGTTAAATATAAATTAAATTTTCCATTAAACCGCGAATATTTTTAATCCCGGCGAAATCACAAATAGACGAACAGTTCAATTCTAACTCTTACGTAGATGCCGATAGTAAATATATCGGTTATATATAGCGAAATGTATACAATGTGTATATACAAATGAAGGGGATGTTAGTTAGAATGTCATAAAAGTATAAAATAAAAGAAATCGTGTTAATTTTGATTTTGTAGTATTTTGGGACATTTTTTTATTTTTATATTTTTATCGCATGCGATTTTTTCAATTTGACTTATAATATTGAAGTGTATATTTTGTAATATTTTTTCACCTTACAACACAGGTTGGATTTATTATATAAGGATTGCAAATATCGTCCGATCCTCAATAAAATTTTCACAAGGGTAGGGTTGGGCTCAGAAGGGCTAGGCCTATTTTTTTCAAAGATGTCCGCAATGTATTAGGTGTTGAAATGGACCAACAATTAAAAATTTTCCTGATTTTACAGCCGTTATAAAGTCACAAATAGAAACCGAAGAACACGAAATCTCTCATGAAGCTAGAGTTTTGGACAGCGGGTAGAATGTACCACTAGTTTCATGTGAAAAAATACCATCATTACTTACATGCGATATCCGAAATACACAAAAGGCAAACTTCTACCTTTTTTATGCTGATTTCGTTGACGAATATAGCAGCATATCGTATACAAGCAAATCATATAGATGAGTCTAAATTTAGAGATACAGAGGGGCCTTTTTTTATTTGATCGCAAGATATTTAGGGCTTCAAATGAACCAAAAACCGAAAAATTTTCCTAATCACACAATTGAAACAAATTTTGCATGAGAATAGAGTTAAGGACAGGGAAGAAATCTAGAATTTTGGATGAGAATTGAATTATATCTAGCTATAAAATGGACCACAACAACAAATGGGCAAATGTCTCCGTTCAAAAAACTAAGGGTAATATCTGGATAGTGCTCTATGACATAATTTCAAAAGCTAAATCTTCCAAAATAGGTTTAAACGTAAGGGTGCTTCTAAAATATTGTAGTGTTGTAGGGTATCATACGCACGACTATAGCCTTTGCTTACTTGTTATGATTTTAGAGACATTATTTAATGGAACTTCCAATTTTCGGTATTTTGATGATTTTACCGACATTATTCACCGGAATTGTTTCAAATTTGGTATTTGAAGTTCGAAAAGGATACTGCAGCCTGGGACATAAAATTGTCTGTGCAGGCCAACGTCTTCATATAGCCCCTATATAACGGTACCTGCCGATATTCGATATTTTGATGATTTTAGCGACATTAATCACCGAATTTTTTATTCAAGTTTCGTATTTGAATATTGTAATGGTTTATGACAAAAGTTGCCTATGCAGGTCTACATCGTCATATAGACCCTAATACAACGGTTACATTCAGTATTTTTGAAAATTTAATAGAATTTTTATCGGATTTTATTCATTTAATTTGTTCTGAAAATCGCCGAAATCGTTCTAAATGGTGGAGGGTATTCAAAGTTCGGCGCGGCTGAACTTACAGATTTTTTATTATTATTTTTTTTTAATTTTTGCATTTGTAATTTCTTAATTTTTTGATTTTGTACCATTCCAATTGCAATTCTAATTTCACATTGTTGTCTTAAAAATCGTTACATCAAAATCAATGAATGTGCATGCTCCCTTTTCATTTTAATTCCAATCGATTAAAAACTGAAGCCAAATAAGTGCCAATAATCACAAAACGAAAAAAAAACCAGATTATTAAGAATTAAATTCCAAACAGGATATAATTTCCAGATAAATGCTTCAGTTCAGCTTGCATTTGTTTCACATCGACTTGAATCCTTGCATCTGCTCCAATTCACATTGAGAACAACAATGCGAAAATGCAAATAAATCTGTTCAATATTTTCATTGTATTATGTTCTACTCGAAAAAAGGTTCGAAAAGAGCATCAATGAAATCATGGCATTTTGATAACATAAATCCCATTATTATTATTTTTTATTACGGCAACAACAACGACAACAACAAATCGATAGTTGTTCGTATTACTGTTCTTGTTGTTAAATCCATAAAGCTCATCATTGCTGGGAGAGAGAGAGTGTTTTGCAGCATGACGTTGGTTGTTGACTGTTGGCAATAGATATCGGCAAAAAGCAGCCTTCCAATTGTCAGTGCACTTCGTTTTCTCCTCGTTTCCATGCTGAAGAGTCATTCGACCAAAGAATGAAATGATTATGGCAAATCCATGAGGTTATCATGTCTATGCTGCGTCCATTTTTTTGTTTGCATTTGGGAAAAGTACAGAGCGTCATTTTCGGTAATGCACAGTGGGCGATTGCACGGGGAAAATGAAATGGTACAAGTTTCTGATTTTATACCCTCCACCATAGTATGGAGAGTATTTTAAGTTTGTCACTCCGTTTGTAACATCTCGAAATATACTTTTTGGGCCCCACATAGTGTATATATTTTTGATCAGCATAAAATTCTATGTTGATTTAGCGATGTCCGTCCGTCTGTGGAAATCATTCTAGCTTCCGAACAAATTGAAGTAGATCAATAAAACGTTACTCAAATGTATATAATGTCTGCTGGACTTTTGTTATTGAAAATGGGCCATATAGGTCCACCTTTTTGGTATAGCTCCCATATAACGGTACCTCCCGATATTCGGCATTTTGATGATTTTTGCGGCAATATTAATCGGAATTGTTTTAAATTTGGTATTTGAAGTTCGAAATGGATGCTACAGCCTAAGACAGAGAATTGTCTGTGTATGTCCACGTCTTCGTATAGCCCCCATAGAACGGTACCTCCGGATATTCGGTCCCTTGTTGATTTTAGCGACATTATTCAACGGAATTCTTTCAAATTCGCTACTTGAAGTTCGATATGAATACTACAGCCTATGACAGAAAATTGTCTGTGCAGGTTAACGTCATCGTAAAGCCCCCATATAACGCTACCCCCCCCCCCCCCCCCACCATATTCGGTATTTTGATGGTTTAAGCGACATTATTCACCGGAATTGTTTCAAATTTGGTATTTGAAGTTGGTAATGGATACTACAGCCTAAGACAGAAAATCGTCTGTGCAGATCCACGTCTTCGTAGGGCCCCATATAACGGTACCTTTTCATGATTTTAGCTACATTATTCACCGATTTTTTTAAGTTTCGCAGTTGAATATGGTAAAGGTTCATGTCGTCGTATAGGCCCTAATATAACAGCTATATTCGGTATTTTTAAGATTTTAAAAAAAAAATTATCGAATTTTATTGTTTTTGAGAATTGCCAAATTCGTTTCAAATGGTTCCAAAAGTATAGAGCGTAATTTTCGGTAACGCACATATCCTACACCACATAGTGGTAAGAGTAATATGTCTTTGTACATTTGTTTGTAACATGGAGAAGGAAGCGAGATAGACCCATAGTTACTTTTGAGGATCTCCATAGAATCACTCTATGAGTTGATTTATGCATGTCAGTCCATGTGTCCGTCTGTCCATGTATTCTTGTGAAGAAAATGCAGGTCGCATTTATTATTCGATTAAGATGAAATTTTGCACATATCATTTGTTTTGCCCAAGGACGAACCCTATTGGAGATAATCGGTCAAAATTTAGATATAGCTCCCATATATATCTTCGTCCGATTTGCTATTTATTGTGCACCAAACGTGTAATATCAGGCCGAACGGTATGGAATTTTGCACATACAACCAGATTAGGCCTGCAAATAAGTATGCCAAATTTTATCGAAATCGGTTCAGATATGGCTATAGCTCCCATATATATTGTTCAACCGATTTTTTATTTGTGTCCTCCGCAGCCGTAATATGCACTCTGTAACAATAATATTTGGGTAAATATATCAAATGCAGCTCAGAAATATATTTGCTAAATTTTATCGAGATCGGTTCAGATTTGGATATAGCTCCCATATATAACTTCATCCGATTTACTTTTTATTGTGCACCAAACTTCTAATTTTTGCCCAAATGGGATGAATTTGAATGAAAATTTACGACCGAATTGAGTCTAGAAGCTAGTATGTCAAATTTGGTAAAGATCGCTTCAGATATAGCTATAGCTCCCATATATATTTTTCATCCGATTTGTTGTATTTGTTACCCACAGCCGTAATATGCACTCCGTAACAACGATATTCAGGGAAATATATCAAATTAGGCCTGAAAAAAAGTATTCCAAATTTAATCGAAATCGGTTCAGATACATCTATAGCTCCCATATATATCGTTCATCCGATTTGTTATTTTTGTCCTCCGCAGTCGTAATATGCACTCTGTAACAACAATATTTGTGGAAATATATCAAATGTAGCTCAGAAATATCTTTGCCAAATTTTATCGAGATCCGTTCAGATTTGGATATAGCTCCCATATATATATTTATCTGATTTCAAATTAATTTTGCACCAAATGTGCAATACAAGTCCGAATTTAAGAGATACAAATGCTTCGGCATATTTACTCCTTTGAACTTTAAATAATAATTATTATCATAGCGTGTATGATTAAATTCTACCAAAAAATATTTTAATTTTATGTGGAGCTTTATTAAATTAGCAAAGTGATGTAGGGTATCAAAAAGTCGGCCCCGCCCGACTTTAGGACTTTCTTTACTGGTTTCTGTTGGCTTTTCAAATGTTATAACATTTCTTTATATTCTTCCACTGTATGAAAGTTACATCGCTTTGTCTCCACTTCCATTCGATTGTTTTTTGCTTTCAGTCTGTTATTGTAGCATTTAGCAAGTGATTTGAACTGCAGGTTGAAGTAGTTTCAAGTAACTGCAAATAGCAAACAACGAGATAAAAGGTGAATTATCGATTTGATAGAAAACTTCTATTATTACTCTTGGGCTGAGTGCTTAGCTTAGTAAAATTGAACATCGTTTTTCCAAAAAAAAAAAAAAAAAAATTAAAGAAAAAAGGGTTATAATTCATGAGGTTTGATATATTCCATAATCTATATTAATAAAAAAAGTAAAGTATTTGGCTGACGAACTGATTGCCTGACTTAAGGATTCGTCAGCGTCCAGACGTATTAGCAGAAGCTAGAATCTTGAAATTTTGGGTGAGGGCCACTCTAGGCTCGAAGGGGTCAAATAAGGCTGGGTTTTGGGAAATACGTACTAGAACGGCACGAAAAGTATTAGAAGGTACTAAAGAGCCAGAACTCTTAAATTTGGAATGAGGGTCACTGATGGAGAGCATGATAGATGTAGCAACAGGTTTTTGGAAATTCGCGATAAAAAAACCGCAACAAAGTCAAACGCCATAATTTTATTATTTTTTTAATTTTATTGAATGAAAGCAAAGAATGTCGGAGATAGCATCAAATTTTAGAATAAGTTTAGATTTGCTCAAATTGGTCACCTTTGACACGAATTGTGGCCTTTAAACGGCCAACGAAACCGCCACCCGCTGCCCGAATGTTGCTCTGCAGTACTTTGGCACATTTTCGGCGAAGCGCTTGCTTGAGGTATTGGAATTTGGAACCACTTTGGTATTGGAATTTGGAATGAAGATTACCGTTGGAAGTTAAGGGTATGTAGGTAGTTTTGGAAATTCGTATTTTGGGTACTATAGAGATAGAAAGCCTACTTGTCGGAAACCCAAAAAGCCAAACTACAACAGATTCAGATAAAAACCATCGGTAACAAATTTATTATTCAATTTTCTAAGGGGTTACACATTTTTAAACCCTCAGCCAATGGCTAGAGAGGGTATATATCATTTGATACAGCCAAAAGGTGTCCAGTCGAAATAACGGTTTTAGACCCTAGGTCTCTTTAGACCTAATCCGAACTTGGTACGTCGTAATATTTTTGTCAAACTTAGATCGATTTCGGAGATGGGCAATATCGGTCCGCCCCTTCTGATACCTCCCCCACAAAAGATCGAAATTTTCAAAATATATTTTTTCAATATTGCTCCATCTTTGCAAATTCTAATATTTGCGTCAATGCTATGTCAGGTGCGAAAATGGACAACATCGGTCCACTCCTTCTGGGTCAAAATTTTGAATAATTACAAAATGTGATGTAAGAGTCCGATTGTTTTTAAATTTTACACAAGCCCATAATTAAAAAAATATGAAATACATCGGTCCACTCCTTCTACTACCTACCCCACAAAAGGTCGAAATTTTCAAAAAAAAAAAATATCTTTTGCAAAGAAAGAGAAGCAATAATCCGATTTTGCTACAACTTTGCAAATCTCAATATTTGCGTCAGTGCTAGGTCAGGTGCGAAAATGGACAACATTGGTCCACTCCTTCTGGTACCTCCCCCACAAAGGGTCAAAATTTTGAGTTATCTCTTATAAAATGTGATGTAAAAGTCCGATTGTCTTTAAATTTCACACATCCCAATAATTTTATTAACCCAAGGTCTGGTGTTAAGATGGAATACATCGGTTTACTCCTTCTGGTACCTCACCCACAAAAGGTCGAAATTTTCAAAAAATATATTTTCTGCACAGAAGGAGAAGCAATAATCCGATTTTGTTCCAACTTTGTAAATACCAATATTTGTATCAGTCCTAGGTTAGGTGCGAAAAAGGACAATATTTTAACAACAGTCAATTACCTCTCCCACAAAGGGTAAACATTTTGAAAAAATATAATTGTCATAAAATGTGATGTAAGAATCCGATTGTCTTAAAATTTCACACATCCCAATGTATTTATAAACCCAAGATCTGGTGTTAAGATGTAATATATCGGTAAAGGTCAAGAATTTTGAATATTCATTAAGCTTATAAAACGTGAATTTAACATCCGATTCCATTTAGACTTGGCACATCTGAATATTTCTATGAATACAGAATATATATATGAAAATAAAAACGGTAGAGGTCGGACAATTCCCTCTGGAATCTTCCCCACGAAGGGTCAAAGTTTTGAATAACCAAAACGTTTATAAAATCCGAAATATGCACCAGGTTCCCTTATATTTCACACATCCCATTATTTGGACTAACAGGAGGTCTGTAGTAAAGATGGGATATATCGGTCAACTCCTTCTGGTAACCCCGCCCCCAGAGGCTCAAAATCTTACATATCCATAAAGCTCAGAAAAAGCGAACTTAATATTCGATTTAATTCAAGACTTGGTACATCTTAGCATAATATTAGGAACATCAGCAGAAATTGCTCGAAAATAAAGAAGCGACTTGATCAAAACCCGCGTGCATTCGGCAAATATTGAAAAATGTGCTCGGGGTAAAGCCATTGAAATTGCAAAAAGTGCAAAAACGTACACCGCAATAGAAAGAAAATAGGCTCAAAAGAGCTAAAGATTGCTTCGCTTGGCCGAAAGTGGTGAACTGCCGAATTTGGTTTTCTCCGATGAGAAAACATTCGTTGTCCAGCAGTTTGTAAACAAACAAAATGATCATGTTTACTTGCCAAAAAGGTCAGCTGAATATGTGCACCTACGGTTGGCCACTAAAACTCAAGCGCTGGCCATGGTGCTGGTGTGGCCCGCTCGTATTAATCATTCGCGACATCAGAATAAGTGCCGAATATTATCGCTAAGATATTCTGGACATTCCAACAGGACTCAGCACCATCGCACTCAGCACCCATCACTTAAGAATGTTTACAAAATGAGGTTCCTCACTTCATTTCCAGCGCACAATGGCCACCAAAATCTCCGGATACCAATCCGTTGAACTATTGGGTCTGTAGTTTTTTTTTTTTTTTGGAAAGCGAGGTTGGCACTAAAAAATACCAAAGTGTCGATCACCTCAAGCAAGTGCTTTGACGGGAATGGGCCAGAATACCGCAGAGCAACATTCGGGCAGCGTGTGACGGTTTCATTATTAGTGCCAAAGTTGACCAATTCCAACAAATCTAAACTTATTCTAAAATTTGATGCTATTTTCGACATTTTTTGACCTTTGACTTTGTTGAATTTTTTTTTACCTCACCCTGTATATGCGAACCCTTTCTGGAACCTCTCAATATTTTTATTTGTCATAACTTGCGAAAAAGTCAGCGGTTCTTTACAATTAAACATTTCTCTCAACAGGAAACCTGAGATGAATATGAAATTTATGACTTCGCATAAAATTTGATATATATCTTCGATTTTCTTGTATTTTTGCAAATATAAATATTTTTATCTGTTTTAGATGATATATGAGAATGAAATAGTTCATTTTAATATTCTCTAAAAATTATCACATATCTCATATAAAACGAAGGAAGTAACCGATATAGTCCAAAGAGAACCATTTTGAATAAACATAACAGATGTCAAAATATATTAAAACAATTGAACACTGGTTGAGGGTATAAAACGTTCGGCAATAGCGACTGAAACTTTTTAACTTGTTAGTACATATTTTAGATTTTTCTTATTATTACAATTTTTAATTTTTTATTTTTTTTTTTACATCGATCATGATTCTCCAGAGGCCCCATATACGTATACATAATGTTCGCATATTCATATAACGTATACGACACATATCATTTCATAACTCACATAGCTTTGGGATTTTTTGCCATAGCCCTTCAAAAGCTAATATATTATTTAAAAGATTTACGAAATTTCTTCATAAAAAACCTTTTGAAATTTGAAAATTCTCGAGGGGCCCTTATTTGAATTCGCATTATGCAGTAATTTATCTTTTCATATTCCTATCTTCTCCCCCTCCCTTTACCAGATAAAAGGAAATCATTTATGATATGCCAGTTTACCCTTATACGGATGTTAATGGTTTCGTTTTACCTCAAATTACCGTTATATCTTTTTTTTTATATAAGGCACGTTGGTGTGTGAATCAGTGTTGCTGCTGTTATTTCAAATGTTTAAAGTTTGTTTGGTTTGCTTTTTCTTCTTCTTTTGCAGGATCTGTAATGTTTTCCTTCGGAGATTATTTTTGTTTCTGTCTGCTTTTGTTTTCGGTTAACACTTAATATGTTGACATTGGGGGAGCTGAGATTTACTGAGTTGAGAAAAAATGAAATGGTGAGGAAATGTGTTGAGTTAAAGTTGGTTCTGTCAGTGGGAGGTAAAGTGGTGTGATAAGATGCAGTAAGTGTGTGGTAAAGATTTTTTTGTTTTTACATAGTTCACTCCAAAGGGATATAATATACCTTCTCATAAATCGCTATGTATTTTCGAGATGTTAACGATACGTAATAGTTATTACAGGGGTTATTACATGCAAAATTTAATCGAATATTTATTCAAATTTTATGGGGAATTATAAATTCCGATAAATTACATATTAATATCAAAGAATGTATAGAATCGACGAATTGTTATGACAGATATAAGTATTCCAAAATTGTGACCCTTTGTGGGGGTGATACCAAAAGGAGTGGGTCGATATCTATCATCTTCATAACAGTTCCTGCATTTGCAAAAGTATTTAGATGTGTGAAATTTGTGAGAGTGCTTATTTCACGTTTTGTTTTTCAAAATTTGGAGCCTTTGTGGGGGAGGAGGAATTGTTTGATATATTCAGAAATATAAAAATGTGCCAAGTTTGAATGAAATGAAATTGGAACCCCCTTCGAGAGTAATGGGTCGCACCAGCCAGACAGACGGACGGACATCTCTACATCGTATCCAAATGTTCTACAACGGATTCGGTCCAAAGAAATAAGAAAAAGTTAAAAAGCAGTAAGTTCGGCCGGGACGAACTTTGAATACCCTCCACCTTTTGGAACGAATTTAAAAATTTTCAAAAAATAAAATTCTTAAAAAATTCTGTTAAAATTTTAAAAATACCAAATATAGCCGTCTATTGGGGTCTATACGACGTGGACCTACATAGGCATTGTTTGTCATAAACGATTACCATATTCAAATTCGAAAGTCCAAATGAACGGTGAATAACGTAGCTTAAATCATGAAAATATCGTATATAGGGAGGTACCGTTATATCGGTGCTGTACGAAGGCCTGGACCAGCATAGAAAATTTTCTGTCATAGGCTGTAGCATGCATTTCGAACTTCAAATACGATATCTCAAACAATTTCGGTGGGTATTGTACCTAAACTCGTCAAAATACCGAATATAGGGAGTTACTGATATATGGGGCCTATACGAAGACCTGGACCTGCATAGACAATTTTCTGTCACAGACTGTAGTTTCCATTACGGACTTTAAATACGTAATTTGAAACAACTCTGGTGAATAATGACGCTAAAATCATCAAAATACCGAATATTGGGAGGTACCCTTATATGGGGGCACAAACAATTTTCTGTCTCAAGGTGTTGTATTCATTTCGAACTTCAAATACCAAATTTGAAACAATTCCGGTGAATAATATCGCTAAAATCATCAAAATACCGAACGTAGGAAGGAAATATTCTGGAGGCCGCAGACCTCGGACATTCCAACAGGACTCAGCACCATGGCACTCAGCAAGCGCCACCCAAGAATGGTTACAAAATGAGGTTCTTCGCTTCATTTCCAGCGTACAATGGTCACCAAAATCTTCGGATACCAATCCGTTGGACTATTGTGTCTGGAGTTTTTTGGAAAGCAAATACCAAAGTGTAGATCACTGGAAGCAAGCGCTTTGCCGGGAATGGGCCAAAATATCGCAGATCCACATTTGGGCAGCGTGTGACAGTTTCATTGGCCGTTTGAAGGCCATAATTCGTGCCAAAGGTGACCAATTCGAACAAATCTAAACTTAATCTAAAAGTAGATGCTATTTCCGACAATTTTAGCTTTCATTCAATAAAATTTTAAAATTATGGCGTTTGGCTTTGTTGCAGTTTTTTTATCGGTATTTATTTTGACGCCATGGTTGATTAATATGAGCGCAGAGCGAACATTGGCTGTAATGGCGGCCCACAATATCACCATGGCCGGCGCTTGACTTCTGGTGACCAACCGAAGGTGCACATTTTCAGCTGATCTCTTGGGGAAGTAAACACGATAATTTTGTATGTTTACAAACTGCTGGACAACGAATGCTTTCTCATCGGAGAAAACCAAATTCGGCAGTTCACCACTTTTGGCCAAGCGAAGCAAATCTTTAGCTCTTTTCAATCTATTTTCTTTCTGTTGCGGTGTAAGTTCTTGCACTTTTTGGAATTTCAATGGCTTTACCCTGAGCTCATTTTACAGTGTTTTTCGAATGGAATATTACGATATGTTCAGCTCAAGAGCCATTTTCGGCCACTGAGACTTTCGATCAAGTCGCTTCTTTACTTTTCGAACCATTTCTGCTGATGTTGCTGTTTTCTTCCGTCCACTTCCTTGACGTAGCGCTACGCTAACAGTATCACGGTAACGAGCGATGCTAAGAGACAAAAAAGATTTAACGGTAGCAATTCGTGATTTTCCAGCCAAATATAAAGAAATCACACTATCCATTCAATATCCATCCAATTCCACCTCAAATAACTTTTTTTGTGGAAAAGTCTCACCGTAATGATTTTGTACGCATGTAAACAATATAATGATCTGTCGCAGAAATAATTTTAAACAGTTGTCGCACGAGTGGCTTAGAAATGACAGCAGTCTGAAATTGGTAGCAGTTTTTATACCCTACAACACTATGTGTTGGGGGTATTATAAGTTTGATTTGTCCAAAAATCTCTACTGGTCGCAATTATAGTCCGATCCTCACGAAATTTAGAATGGAGGTGGGACTAGGGTCAGAATAA